>NC_056732.1:942834026-943001526 GCF_019279795.1 Protopterus annectens
ACAGTTGGGGGAATTTTTACTTTGCAAACTTTCAAACTGAGTACAGGACCTGTCAATCAAAGTGTTGAGGCCACCTGTAAGCAGTTAGAAGGGTAAGTAGGTCACACAGGGGTCAGGCTGTGTTACAGATTCAGGTTGCAGCAATTATGTTAACTTTTTCCTGTAGTGAGTGTGTATGGCTACTGAGACCTACGATTATATTTCATATGTATTAATATATATTTATATATATGTATGTGTAGATATACATACCTTCACATATGTACATTACCTTACATTATTATGTACAAGCTAACAGGTAGCAGTGCTGTTTCTGCTCACACTGAACTAGTATGGGAATCCAGTAATTTGGCCATTAAAACTCTACCAAACATGCTTTGGATAGTACATCTCCTATATTACCTTTATACTGATTCCTACTATTACATGTTATATTTATTTTAGCAGTGTGTTCTTGTAAAGCAGGCATGGCTTAGTGGTAGGTCATACGGACTAATGTTACCAAGGTCCTGGGTTCGAGACTGACAGTGGGAATTTATTTTTCTTAGCAAACTTTCGAACTGAGTACAGGACCTGTCAATCAAAGTGCCATAAAGGCACTTTTAAGCACTTTAAACCAGGTCTGCTCGTTTGCTTGGAGCTGACGTGATGCGACTGGCGGTGAGCTCCGCTAACACAAGCGCACACCAGCTATTTTCTTTGAAAGAAAAGAAAAAGGGGTGACAGGAAAGTGGTGAAAAGGGGTCACAAAGAGGGTAAGACAGTAGGGAAAGAAGCGTGGGATTTGCAGGAAGGGTGTAGGTAAGGCCCATAGATGCCCATGTCTTTTGCAGCAACAGCTGTATATTTCTATGTATTTTGGTGAGACATTTGAAACCTTCCACCTCTGAGAGAGGTGTCAGGACAACATTAATATTTGTTGTACAGCCAATTGTAATTAACAGTTTAGATGTCCAGCGGACATGTCTGCGACATGGACAGCTATGTATGGGCGTAATTTTTGTGGGACAGAGTGCCCTTTTTTTTTTTACAGGTGAGAGTGGTATGACAGGTGAAGGAAGTCGGTAAAGCTGGGGAGGTAGGTTGGGTAGGTTAACAGACAAGACAGACAAGACGCATACAGGGACGGTGTATGACACACGTGGGGGGGTTACACAATTGACGGGGACGGAGGTTGGGATATCCGAGATGCACGAGCCCACAGATGGCAACAGTGGAACTGATATCCCCACCCATAGGCAGTTGCCACTGTTCCTTCACAGCCCAGGACGGGGCTGTGCTGGGGGCTGTGTAGGGGGGGCAACGGCCGGGGCCGTTAGCTGTGCCACACGAGCCTCGAGCTGGCGTAGGGGTCCAAGAACAGTGTCTTGGATCTCCCTACGCACCACAGACCGGACACCGCAGAGGGTGAGTGGACGAACCCCTCCGGCCACACTTGCAGAGGGGGGACGGGCCCCATCCCCTGCAGCGCTTCCACCCGAAGGTGGCACAGGGCCACCGGAGGGTCCGCCTGGGCACTAGTGCCAGGTGCAGTCACCAGCTGAGGTGGGAGAGGTGGGTCCGCTGGGACCTGCCTTCCCAAGCGTTCTAGGTTTGTGAGTAGTTATGTTAGTTTGGGTTAGTGGCATTTTATTCCATTCAGATTAGTTGTAACAGCATGCATTGGTATTCCCATCAAACAAACACCCAGATATGGACACCATTGAACAAGGGGCATATCAATATCACATGCATTATTTGAACAGCAAAACACAGTCAAACGACATGCAGGGTTGATTAATGGCAACAGGCCATCGTATTTGCAGGTATGAACAGGGCACATGCACGAACAGACATGCATATATGTTTGAACGGACAAATGTCCATGATTAATGAAATGTTCACATACCATTATTTAGTGGATGTTGTTATATGGAATTACAGGGTTGGGTGGGGATAGAAAGTGATGACACATTCATATGTTAAACATTAATTCACATTTATCATAGATACACAATTAAGTTGAGGCTGATGTTTCAAAATAATCTTTATTTGACTGTCATGCTACACCTGTTACACATACATCACTATCCTACTTATTTTGAATTTGATCAGATACATCATCCTGCTACACTTTGATGACAGGACAGGGGACAACTATGGCTGTTTAGTCTGTCAGATAATCATTCATTCTATCTGCAAATTGTTTACTGTTATCACCATATACAGATTTTGAGCTAGACATTCAGATTCAGACACACTGAAATCAGTTTGGGATGTTAATTTGTACTTCCCACATGCATTTAGTTCTGTAAAAACATACTGAGGCTTATATATTCAGGGGTTATTACTACTTTATTTATTCATACATGAGCATTTCTGTCACACTCATACATTCTGCAACTTCACAGTTCAGGTTGGTACTTCTAGGCTTTGTTCACATATTAGACCTGTGGTGATTCAAACACTTTCCAACAGCCTCACTTCTGTCATGATTCAGCATTTCAACAGGGGATATATCTGACATGTGACTACCTCAGATTCTGAAGCTGTACTCTTGAGACTATACTGCAGGTTACAGTATATTTAATTAATGATGGGACATCTGTATTACAGCACTGTTTAATTCTATCAATTATATTTCCAGTTACACTTGCATACTGATGAACTTGTTGCAGCCATACCTGCAGACGCTCAATTCCTGCTTGCACATTATATTACTTTTAATCAATACACTGCACTGTTCTGATACATGGTACATAATAATATTTATTTACAAGTACTGGGTGGGGTTACTAACCTGCATGGTGGCGCAGCCGCACCAGCCTTCTGGCGTGCATCTCGACATTCGCAGAGCGGACACCTGCAGCTGTAATACAAAGGGAATAATATTGGACTACACATCTCCATGGTATCAGCTGGTTGAAATCCTTACATACATGGGTAAAATGTGACTTACTCAGTAGTGGGGCGTTGGGCATTTGCGCGGCCTCCTGGATCCAACGGTTCAATTGGTCCTGCTTGCGTCTCTTCAGGTCCGCATGGTGGTGACGGACCTGCTCACCAGTGCGTGGAATGCCAGTAGCACTGGTCAGCTCACGAGCCAACTGGTCCCACGCCTCAGCCCTATATACTCCCCATGAGACCTGGCCCTGCATGAGTTGGGCCTCGTGATTATGGACAAGGAGCCAGACCATGTATCTGGACTCCTCAACGCCCCAACGCTGTGCTCGAAAGCAACGTCCCTCACCTACTCCACTCATGCTGACTGCAAGTCTGTTCTACAATCAGTTATGCTGTGTATTCCCGCCTATGGGGCTTATATATGCCGCTTTTCCGCACATTTCTCTGATTGGCCGTTTTGGAATTGTATCTACTTCACTGAAAATGCTTTCTCATGCTCCATTCTGGGTTTTATCCCATATATATGCTATTTCTGCTTTTCTAGGTATTGCTGTCATGGCTTGGTGGTTTAGTTCCTTGACTCTAGTGCATGGTATCCTGTGTTCGAATCTGGCAACTGCTTTTTGCTTTTCCTGACAGAAATGAGTTGAAGACCTGTCAATCAAACATGCCAAAAGCACTTTTAAGCACTTTAAACCTGTTCTGCTCGTTTACGCGGAGGTAACGCATGCGCACTGGCAGTTAGCTTGTGGGAGCGGCGCAAAGCGGTGTGCTGGGATAAATCTTAATTGGCTAGTGACACACATGTTCAGCTAATTGCACACAGTTTCAGCCTGTTTACCCGCTGCTTGGCAACGGGCACGCAGTTTGCAGCTTTTTAAACACTACTCGGCTACAGGCACTCTGTCTCACGGCAGCTTAGCTATCAGTACATTTCTGACTATTTTTATTCTTATGTTACTTCAAAATATATGCTCTGTTTCATTCCATTTTACAAAAGGGAATACATTTACATTTGTACAATACTGTCTGGGGGCTTTTTAGTGCTTATTTACAAAAATAAAAAAGGTTGTTGTAGGGGCTCGAACCCTGCCTGCCTACTCATAGGGCGGGTACTCTACCACTAAGCTATTATTTCTTGGCTTACTTTGCATATTTAGTTCTTATATCCTTTTCCACTGACTGCTAACTGTGATTGCGCTAGTAGCACACCCGCGCACACAGTAGCAAACATTTACGGGGTTTAACAAAAAAAAAAAAAGGTTTTCATTTACTTTTATGACATCTCTTCACTTTATACACTGATGGCCAGTCGGGGCATGTGTTGTATAGTGTGTTTATTCACATTTTCATGGCCTTTATCGTGGCTGTTTACTTTCAGCCATTCTAGTTTTCCGGGGGCGTGTCCACTTGCAGAGCTTAGCCTACAGACACGCCCCCTACTCTCTTACACGGACCGTGTAAGAGTTACTGGTGTGATTCAGCATGCCTCATGCACCTCATGCATATGCATGACATGCTGACATCACACAGTTTAACTGCAGCCTCCGTGTAAGAGTTATAACTCTTACACGGAGGCTTCCTGAATCTGGCCCGAAATCTTTTCACAGTCTAGGTTTTCTTCATACAGACTTGTGGGGAAAGGATCACATCACACACACACACACACACACACACACACACACACACACACACACACACACACACACACACACATATGTCATTATTTTATTCTGGATATATATCTATTATTTACGTCCACAATCTATCAGTTTTATTCATATATAGTTTTTATTATTCTCTGATAATATTTATAGATGTGTATTTGGTCTTGTGCCTCTAATGCTTTGAGGATTAACTTGATTGATTAATTGATGTGTGTTTTTATATTAATCAGCATGGAGTTTCAGTGTTTGTTCTGAAGAAGTCTGAGGGATACTCAGATGAAAATGCATATATTTTTCACGTTTGTGGCATTAATTAAACTATTGCACTTTATCAGCAAATGTATATATATATATATATGTATATATATATATATATATATATATATATATATATATAAGATATATATATATATATAGTTAGCGGCTACTCCCAGCTTTAAAAGTGCAGTACTGAATTCATTTATGTGTGATTCTATGGCATCCTTGTCCTTTCTGAGCTTCAAAAGACCATGTCATCACCACACACCATCTTGTTGATCCTGATAAGAATAAGGAGCTGACACTGGTAAAAACGCAAAAGCAGATCAGACATAAAACTGAACTCGGTGTAACTCTGGATTTTAGAGGTAGGGATTCTTATTAGGGTTTCACTACATTTGTCCCTGTAGTTTCTGCTGTGCAAATAACCCTGAAAACATTGAATGATATCTGACCCAAAGTCTTTGTTTTGTAGTTCAGAGTGAAAGCCAGTGTGAGGCACAGAGCCAAATGTAGTATGCCAGCCAAAAAGATAGGCTTGTCTCTTCACTGATGGTATGCATAGTGTCATTTTTGTCCCTTGGATTTTTGATTTAATGCATGACACTTAAAGTTTGGCAGTAAAGTAGGTAAATTCACCTTAAATGCTGACTTAGACTGCAGTGAGATCAGTATATAAAGGTATACATTTTGGAAAGAATTAAAAAAAATGTCGGCTCACAACTGGCACCAGAAGCATTTTTTAAGAAACCTGCATGATAGAGCATTTAAGGGTACAGTTGGAACAAGAATCATGAGCAGTTTTGCATTTAATCAGAAGGTGAAGACAGCAGAATGTGGGATATTTTATCAAAGAAGCTTTGCTTCAGCTATGTTGGCCTAGGTGGAAAGGACCTTTGATCCCCAAGTGAAACCACAAAATGAAAAGAATGGAGCTGACTTTGACCAGCAACTGATGGATGAATCCTGCATATTTTTGTACTATTCTTTTAAAGCCATTTCATCATTTCTTTACAAAAAGAAATGGAAAGGAGGCAACAGAGCCATCAAATTGCAGTATGCATATTTTTCACTGAAATGATCTTGCGTTTAGTTGTTTTACTTCCACCAAATTGTTCATTAATTAGAATAGTGAATCTGTAAAGGTCTTTGCGGCTTGTAGGATTTTTGTCTTGATGAGCTAAACTACAAGGACAAGTACTTCAGCAAAATCACCTTGCTGAAAGACAGCCACCTTCAGAATCCGCTACAAAAAAGCATTTTCTGTCAGACATACAGTTCCACATAACCAGTCAGCCACCTGTACATCCCTGACCCCTGATCTTTATAATCTGTAACATCAACAATGGGATTACTGTTTTAAAAGAAAACAATTCCTTGTTGCTGTAATATGACATGGTTGTAAATTCATGTGTGCACAAGCACGCTTATATGGATGTGGAGAAATGTATATATTTATGTAGCCCATAAATACGTGACATATTTACATGTAACCTATATATCAATATATATATATATATATATATATATATATATATATATATATATATATATACATTTATCCAAAATGAAGGTAAACCCATATAGATATATATATATATATATATATATATATATATATATATATATATATATATATAGATCTATACACGCACATTATCATCTATCATTTTCTCTCTCTCTCTCTCTCTCTCTATATATATATATATATATATATATATGGTTGTGTATATGTATGTATGTGTGTGTGTGTGTGTGTGTGTGTGTGTGTGTGTGTGTGCATGTATGTGTGTATATAGATATATACATACATATATATATATATATATATATATAAATAGCGCCTTGTAAAGGCTCCAGGGCCATTAGCCTAGTACACACCTATGAACCTATGTATGCCCACATGACCAACAACTAATGCTACTTTATTTAGTCTGTATACCCAGATGTCTCAGTATCAACAAATGAATGAAACAAATATGGACAACACTAATGAATTTCAGCTTACTGCCCTGAAAACCACACAGTGCAACATTGCCCTTCTCGGGCACACAAATATGCCCATCAATTACAGCCATTTGTCTGACAATGTATGCCTTAGATGTCTATGATCAAATGAATGAATAAACATATAAAGTATGTCCTTCACAATATATTTCTATTCACTGCTATGAGAACCAATGCAATACCTTCTACTTATAGACAAAAAGACAAACACACACACTTCCATCATTTTCTCTCATTTGTATATACCTGAGATGTCTAATTGTGCTGAATTGAATGAATAAGTACATAAGTACTGGCCATAATATATTTAAGATCATTGCGGTCGGTTCCATTCAGTGCAGCCCATTATAATGACCTACACACCAACACACACACAAATTCCTGTTAAATACAGTCACTTGTGTTAGTTGAATTAATACATAAATAATGGCCAAAATATTTTTAGGTCATTGCTGTCAGATCCACTCAGTGCAACACACTGAAGCCCCTACACCCATCCACCCCCCCTCACACACATACACACAGATATGTGTCTTTATAAGTAGGAGAGGTAGCAGTGGGATACACTGTATGGTTCTGACTATTTGACATATAGTACTGTGGCCATTATCTAGGCATTTATGTATTCACTTGAATGTAGTCACACAAGCCTATTGATTACAGCCCTGTATATCACTGTCTATACCTCAGATGTCATTCCATTCAAGTGAATGCAAAAGAGGTTAGGTACATACCCATATGTCACCCAGTGGATAGCCAAATGACTCACAGACAGGACCCAGGAAGTTAGAATTGGGGAGTCCACCTCTACAAAGAGGCCAGTCACAAGTGGAGTCCCTCATGGATCAGTCATTTAACTGCTCCTCTTTGGCATTTACTTCTCAGAAGTCAAAGCCAATGTCAGTGCTCTCTGGCTGACTAAAGTTGCAGATGACTGTAAATTAGGAGCTGTCATTGAATCTCACACTGGCATAAATGTTCTCCAGGGGGGGCTGGCACAGACAAATAACTGGTGTCAGAGTCATGGACTAAAACTAAATGCCATGAAATGCATAACCGTATCCTTTGGGAAGTCATCCATCCCTGGTAACTATCATACTCACAACACACCCCTTAGAGTTGACCCAGTAGTCAGGGAGTTAGGGACACACATATATAGTAATCTAGCCTTTGATCAGTGGTGAGGAAATCATTCTATGTTGCACAACTTATAAACAAAGGTATGGCATCTAAGTCCAAAAAAGTTATTGTTCCACTGTATTTGGCATTCATCAGACCTATCATTGAGTACAATGCCCCCTTTGGTATGTAACAAACCAGGCATATCCAACAACTGGAACGTCCACAGAGGTTCCTCACTAAAAGACTACAGGGCATAAGTAATATGTCCCGTGCAGATTGCCTAAAGGCCCTATCCCTGTATTCTGTCTTCTACAGGCTTTTGAGGGGAGATTTATGCCTGGTATACAGGGCATTGTCAGACCCCACTCTGATGGACCTCCTGCATATCCACAAAACAAACAGTATCAGAATTATCCATTCTAAAGACTTAAACCTTGCCTGTGATATAAATAGGACCTGCTGGAGAGAGAGGTATGTATCCCAGAGACTACCCCATCTATGGAACAGGCTCCCCATCCATGTAAAGCAGAGTTCCTCCCTAATCCAATTCAAGTGCAACTTGGACAATTGGATGGGAACCCGGAAATTCATCCCTGGTTTGGCACCTGTGACTCTAATGGACAAGTGCCATGCTTACAGTTATCAAGGGTATCAGAATTCATCAGTGATTTGATATGCATGGCTAGGCTTAAAAAGGCCCTTGTGATTGTTAGCTTAGTAAACACCTATGAACCTATAAGACATTACCTAGTGTGCACAGCAACATATTTCAAATAGTTGTCAGAACCATCCAGTACATTGTTACCTCTCCTGCTTACACGTACACAAACACATACACATGCATACATATACTCAGTTCTTATCCGTTTTTGCCACTTGTATGATATTGTAAACCTCAGATGTCTCACTGCTACAAAATGAATGAAAGAATAAATACATAAATAATGACCACAGTAATGTATAGTTGATCATTTATTGATAACCATTGCAACCTCCCCACGCAAATACACAAATAAATGCAAATTTGCTTACTGTCATATCGACTGGCAGTAGTGTCACACATAATAATATTAGAATACAATTAAAGACACTTTATTCTGTGCTTGCTGCCTATCCACAAGTCACCCAGTGTTCTTCCTCTTTTGACTCAGGGTTGCCTCAGATACAGTTCAGCTGATGCAGCCTGAGCCAGTCAGAAAGGCTATTCACTGCCTCATCTATTTGCCCAAATAATCACAATAGAAAGATAATTAATGCATTCCCAAGACAGCAGGAGGGCATGTAATAAGGCATGGTCACCTTACTCAGTGTGGGTGTGTGCCCATAAAAACTGTCTTTGTTTTCAGTATTGCCCAGCCAAGTCAACTGACTTTATTTTCATAGATAAGAATTTCATCAGAGGAGTTCTGAGTTCCCAATTGAGGAATATTGCCTACTTTTAGGACAAAATGGCATAATAATAATAATAATAATAATAATAATAATAATAATAATAATAATAATGTTACTACTACTAATAATAAATGAAATAAATAATGAAAAGATATTTTGGAGCACTGCAGCCCAGCAGTTTAGTACCTTTATATGCTTTGACCCCCACCTGCAAGTCATTCATGCACAGCATAGATAGCTTTAACACATCCATATAATGACATGAATACCACCCTTCATCCTGCAATAACTGACAGTCAAACAGAAAAAGGACCTCTTTGTTATACACACAATTTTACAGAATGCTGTGTTCCCAACACAGGGAATACCTGTTTTTCATGCAGTTCTGTATCAAACGAGTAGTATCTCAAAAAAAAATAAAACACAATGTGAGTTACCCCCAGAATTTAAGGATTCCTTTTTTGCTATGCACCCTAACCATGCTTGGTAAATTAAATATTTTCACTTCTTTTATTTCAACAGAAACTCAAATTTCCAAAGCCCCATTCTATCTTTGCTGCGTTCAAACACTTTTTAAATGTTATATACGGTCTGGCAAAGGTAAAAAAAAAAGGTTTTATATCCAGTTATTCTGTACTGGTGGATGTAAACTGCCCTGCAACTTTCCTTCTAAATGGTAAGTCTAAATTAATAAACACTATGTTTCGATAGGATGCATAAACTTTTATTTTTCTCATACTCAACAACAAATCTTTCTGCTGTATCAAGTTTCTCAAAAGTTACCTTCTAGAAAAAATGCACATAAATGTATTACTGCCTTACATAATTCAGGATATGTCCCAAAGGCATAATTATAACATCCCAATTAACACTCCTTTTGACTGATATCCCGTTTTTGCTTGTAATTCACAAATGTTTATATTTTTTTCTGCCTTTAATCCATTACTTTTATCTCTGTCACACCTCCATGACTCACCACATCTGCCAAAGGATGACTTCTCTTTTTAATTAACTATAAACCCAATACTTCTCTGACTTTCCCATTTGACCAACAGTATGAATTTGCTGCATGTCAAGCTAACCTTTCATTCAGGATATTAACAGTTTCTTTACTCACCTATCTCCTTACTATTCAAATGAACAGCATAACATTTCATAGCATTAACTTGTGAAACTGGTCATTAACCATCTTGTTCTCTTTCTTCCATAAGCCTCACTAAAGTGGAATCATCCACTCCACCTTCTGCCATCAGCATCATTTCCAAAGTTTTGTCGGCATTTTCATTTGCTTTTCAGCAGTAGCAGCAGAATTATTTTCCAAACTGTGATTAATGCTAGCTGGCATCCTCTAGCCTGGATTTTCTCCTCCTCCTTCTAATTGTAACTGTTTGATGCCATCTAGAAAAAAGTAGGGGAATTTCTCAGAGGTATGGTCAGATTTCCCCTAGCAAGTAGGATACCTCCTCGGCTATCCTCTGGAAAGAGATTATAGGCCCAGTGAGACATACATCTATCAGTTTGTCTGTCCATCTGTGTACATCATACTTCTCAACTGTCCAGTTTTTTTTTCGCAGAATGTCTAGATTTGTAGCTCATTTGTTTGGTCTGCTGTTCATGTTTTGTTGGCAAATCATTGGGAGTTGATGTCACTAAATAATTACACACATTTGGCTATCAGACTTCATATCCTTTAGAAAATACACAGTAAAACAAATCCTGTTATTCTAGCAACTTTCTAATTTTTTAAGAGCAATGTTTAAAATCTGTTCTTTTTTTGGGCCCCCATTATTTTAGGCTTTGTCCCGATTTCTTGAGATAAAAGGTTAAGAGATATGATCTATCTATCTATCTATATATATGTGTGTGCGTGTGTGTGTGTGTTTGTACACACACACACACACACACACACACACACACACACACACACACACACACATATACACACACAGTCTATGTATGTTTATAATGCCCTTGGGAGAATCCTGCATAGAATTTAATGGGTACATTCAGTGGGGCATGTCATTGACACTATAAAACTAACTACATTACAAGTCTGGGAACACATTAAGAATCAGGTTTACATCCCACCATCTTCAGTGAATAGATATGGTTGGTGTATTTGCTTATCATTATGTGAGGTATAGATATGTATTGCTAGATAAGTTTAGAACACTTCATTTATTGTTACTTTCATGAATGTACTTTTTCTTTAGAATCTCTTAAAACAAAGATTGTTCATTTTGTCATTTTTCAATACAAATTCAATATTAAAGGTTTGGGATGAAGGTCAGATGCAGTATTAAGTTGGACTGCAAAAGAGGTAGAAGTTGATCTCAGCCAATTATAGAAATACCATATTTCTGATAAGTGTTTGTCAAGACACAGATTGGTTTTGTTAGGTAAACAGCATTTATCTTGTCTGAGAGCAGGAAGCCAATTTAACAACTGTAGTCATTAAATATACATCACAGAAAAGGACATTTCTTGACTCGATTGGAAGGTGATGACACTTTGTTGTTTTAAAACTCAGAATTACATTCTACAAAAGAACTTTTTATTGATTTAGTGCTTTTCATGTAAAGGTTAAGAAACAGAAAGAAATGTTCTGAATTTAATAAAGAACGGTCTTGAAACTCTGTAGTAAGCATTATAAAACTAAGAAAGGGTATTCATGAAAGAACATGACATCCTTGAAGAGAATCATTTCCAGTTTTCTTTTCCTTTCTGCAGTAATTTTACATTTCCTTTATTGCATATTATTGTTATCTATTGAAAATTTCACGGTGAAGATGAAGAACACAACATATCTGTGCAACAGTTCTGTTTGAATATATAATAAATAAGCATGCTGTACTTGAGAACATAATTCTAATGCTGCACATCCGTTTAGGAAAAATACAGACTGAAAACTAACATAGTGCATGGTGCACTGTGATTATGCTCTGAAATTCAGAAAAAGACAAATCAGTTAATAGGTTCATAGGTTCATAGCTTAGTACCAGGCTAACTGCCCTTGTGGGTCATTTTAAGCCTAGCCAATTACCCCATGTGAGAATCAAATGTTGCACCTTGTGTCTGTATGGTAAGGTAAACACTTTAACTATTATGCCAAAGAGAATTTCTAACTGCTATTCCTCATCTACTGATAATGGAAAGCATCATAAAGTACAGTCTCCCATGGATGAACAAGATTACCTCATTGAAAGAATGTAAGAGCTGTTATGAAGGATTTAAATATTTTGGATATATATATATATATAACTAATTATGCAAGATGTACATATGTAAATTTATCAGACTTGAGCTTAGCCCTATTAATATCTGATTGCAAAGCTTTACTTTAACATGAAGGTAAGACTGACATTTTAGTATTATTTGAGCGTAGTCAACTGAACTGCTAAACTTACATATAAATCATACCTTTGACTGTTGTACTAGAACTAATTTGTTGCATGTGTTTGACTTTTTTATGTATTTAAAACAAGACTGTTTCCAGCCTACAACTGCAACAGTTAGCAGATAAAGGTATGCTACTTGTCTTTAAATTTTTGCATCTTATGTCATATTAGATATTTTTTGATCCAGAGGATTAATTATCTTTATATTGCAGATGTACAAAGAAAGCCTACTGAAATGTAATTGTATTTATTGTTTTCTAATTTTATGTAACCAGATCACGACAAAAATGGACTACTATGGTTCAGTTAACTATCTGCTAAAATAAAATAAAAAAAGAATTGTGAGTAGAGCATCATTCAGAGTGTCAACAGAAGACACCAAAATAACTGGAAACTGAGGTACAAAAAAACGTTTTGACTGGGAAGTTTGAGGCTTTTTTCCAACTGAGCACTTCAATTTGGCACTGACAAAACATATGAATCACCTGTTTCATTTAATTAATGCACCTGTTACTGGAATAAAAAAAGTGTGCTTCCCATTATGTCTACCACCAGAGGAAAATTCATTATACATTTCTGACAAAAACAAGTGTTGTCTGTATGCATTTATTTTTACTCCTATTTCATTTTCTTGACCTAACTTTTTAACAGTCTGTGTTGCAGGGCCGTAAGATTTGCACTGTAGTACATACAGTCCTGTTTTTGTCTTTTCTTTGAAGATCTATATTTGCTATGAAAGTATACACATTCTTGTAAATGTAGCTGTAATATAAATCTACTCCTCTGAATAAAGAAGCTTGTCTGGCAGACTGTTGTCCATCAACTATGATTTGAATTAGGCAATAAAAACATCAGCAGGTGTTTCCATTTCCTCCAGCATTCCAAAGATATGAAGGCTAGTGTGTGTATCCTGCAATGGACTGCTGTTCTGTTCAGGATTATATCCCTGTCATTCATCCATTTAGGGATGAAATTGCTTCATTTTCACCTCAGCCCTGAAAAGCATAACTCAAGTATTTGCAGTATATCAAGAATCTTTTTTGGCCCCCTATTGAAATGTCAGCCCTCATAACACCAAGTTCCAACAGACCGAAAAAAAAGGATTGAAAGTCCAGGAGAAGAGTGAATCCCAAACATCAGTCCTCCTTAAAATTCTTTTTTTCAGGTGGACAAGCTTCCCTGCAATTCCTAATGTAGGGGACAAGACCCCCCCCCTAACTTAAATACACCAACTCTGAGATCACTATACCTTGGAGAAAAGGGAATACTGCATGAAATGGCAATCTCGGCCTTTGTATGTGTATATCTGTTTTCTCAGCCATTCAGCCTCCATGATTCAAGACTCATTCTAGTGAGTACTGACACTTCAAATGGTTACCATCTTTTTTTTTTTTTTTTTTGGTGAAATGAGTAAATGAATAAATGAACAGAAACAAATGGCATGTTGACTCTTTGTTCAGACTGTAATCAGTAATGCACAATATAGGCATAGAATCATATTAAGTATTCAAATACTTGGGGCAAGTGGTAAATGGAAGTTGAATTTCAGTGCTTGGCAGTCCTGGAGAAGTCTGGCAGTACCTACAGTAGCAACATTTTTCTGAAATCTGGCTTAAAAGTACATGCGGTGTTAGATGTCATTTATTAGCTAGTAAAATATTTTATTCAAAAACCTGTTTTAAATGAAGAGGTCAATATGGTGATTGAAATAGTACTGTAACAGAAAAATAAACGATACCCTATTTTTAAATCATTAATGCTAGACCACGAACCACTCTTTCACCAACAGTGTATATTTTATGGACCTCATTTCCAAGTTCATAATTGACTATATTTCCCCCAATGCCATTAAATACCATCTACAAATACTTCATTAAAGCCTAACACATTTATTGTAATATGTGTTTACTACAATAATAGAGTGACACTGAGGCTCACCTGCAAAAGATATGCTATTACTGGTTTATCTATCAACTATTGGAGAACTATGACTGATTCAGTCACAGAGCACCAAGAAATATCAAATGTATAACAGTGTACAGAACATCCTTTCAGATATATGTGCACAAAACAGTAACATATATGCAGAGACAGTGCAAATGTAATGTTTCACCATTACAGTGCTATTAGCAGACAAATATAGATATAAGTTTTGAAGGCCACTTCATCTATGGTCATTTTGTTGGCTTCAGTTTGCATCTGTAGATGAATATTATTTTTATGAGCTGCTTATGCAGTAAAGAGTCCCTGAACCTCATCTGTATTACACATGTGGTCATCTGAATCCATCTGAATGGTTGGTGATGTTGAATGGGGTGAATGAATAGTTAAAGGAACAATTTAAAGCCATGTTGTGGTAGTTACTTTTTTGTATATTTTATTTTAACAGGTTTAAAAAGCACTTTCATAATAGCAATGAAATGGGTATTTATATGTTCAGTCTGTGGAGGTATTGCAAAATATAAATTTAAATGATAAGTTTGAGTTTGATGGGGATTTTTATTTACAACTTGGGGCACAGAAATAGAAATGGTGGCCTGTATTGCCCCTAGTTAAGCACAATTACAGTTTATTAGACTTAGGAGGTTTTTGTATTCTAGGCTTTGTGGACTATGTCATGAATTAGCAAAAATATATGGGTGATTGCTTTTGTATCTGGAAGGTTACAGAATATGCTGTTTCTAATTGTGTTGAGTTCCAAAGAGTTTGGGTTTAGGTATAAATATAAATATGCCCAAATAAAATACAGTTTCTAGATATCTGCATTTCTGGGATGTACATCTAAGTAAAACTATGTTCTCAGCGTCAGTATGTACATGCTGACAGGGATCAAGTTATTTTTTATCAGTATTCAGTAGTGAAGTAAAAAGTCTCATTATTGTACTTGAACACTTTAAAACATTACATATCAGTGAGAAGCACTGCTACGTGAACCAGTTTTGGTCCTTGATCTTCTTCAGCGTGGTTTTGCATAAGTGTAACATCCTGGTGTAAATAGGGTATAGCCACGTCACCATAATCACTCAAGAATACATTTAAAGTGACAGTAGTGTATTTAACAAATGAATCCCCATTTTTTTATTGATTTGAGATTGTTCACTGGGTTGGTGGGTTGGTACTAGACCATTTTCAACCACTTCCTAAGCTAAATGGAAAACATCACATACACCTTAGTAAGAGTTTGCACACACAAATAAAAAATATAGCTAGAGTTACAAAAGAAGAAATAAGTGAAGCAATGCAATATATCACATCTGGAAAAACAGCAATGCAACTAACAGATGCATGCATTAAACAAAAATTGTTAAAGGGTACCTTAGCTAACCAGCATCCTTAAAGCAAGTACTTCTATGAATGCACTGCCATGTTCTTTATGTAATGAGAGAGATCATTACAAATACATGCAAGGTGTCAGAGCATAAACTTTTTTTTTCATATAAGCAAGTATAAAATATACACTGGAAGCTGTACACACTGAGTGAATGGTGTTAGCTGCTATTGTTGTGAGAAGGACTCTGTCACTTACAAATATTCATTCAAACCTGTATAAAAAAACTTCTTTCTTTATTTCAGGCTTAGTAAGTTCAGGAAAAACGCAGAGTTAGCCCCCTTCTGAAGGACCTTGTTGATGCCTGTAAAAGTAAAATTATCTCCCTGGAGTCTTACTGTTGTAAAAAGCATTTGTTTCCCATTTCTTTTAACATTTAATGCAACCTGGATATTGAAAAATTCACTGTTTGAACATTCTTGATGTCTTCCCTGTGTAAAAGGCAAAGAAAAACTTGTGACTAAATAAATAACATTGGTACTAGAACAAGTAATTGCATGACTAATGTTAAACACCCAAAATATATTAACTGTCATAAAGGTTTTTGTTTGTTTACCACTTTGCAAAATGCTTTTCAAACATGAGATTCATGTAGATAGCCATTCATTTGTCTGTTTCCTCCCTTTCTCATACTACCATTCTTTGAATTCTGGAAGTTCATGTTATGGTGCTGGTTGTTCGTTGTTACTTGTGAACCCTGCTGACCATACTTCTGGGCTATCCTCTGTGACCTTCTTGGATGAGTGGGTTCTAAAGAATGTGTGTACTTCTGCCATCTCCAACTAAACCTTGTTCTTGCATTCCACCAATACAGTGATCATGTGACCCACAGGGAAGAGGATAAACAGATCCATTGCTTTAGTCTGTTTGATCATGGGTGTTCTTTTTTCTCCTCCTTTCAGTCAGTCAGGGTGACAATCTCAAAATCACCCCAACCCTGGATGAGTCTGTTGTGACTCCTAATTTTCAGACATATTTTTCATTTTATTAGTGAGCTTTCCCTGAAAATCATCTCAAGCTGTTTGAGTATGTGTTTTCCTTTATGCCCAGCTGTATAGTGAACAAAGTAAATACTTTAGTTGATTTGAAATTGTTCATTAGGAGACTGAATTTAAAATTACCTTACAGAAGAGTTTTGTTTAAACCATCTATTTATAATCCATGTCTTAATTCCACCCTGCAAGCTTTTCATGATGCATGTGTTAGAGATTATTCATTTAAATGGGATCTTGCTACCAATACTAGATATTATAATTTGAGCTCTGAACAGCATAAATTGGTCAAACAGCTGACTAACTTAAATTTGCGGTTCATGAAAAACAATAAAGGTGGAGGTTTTGTTACAATGTCCAAAGCAGTAATATGTTCAGACTATGAGAAAATGTTATCTAATTGAGTTGGATTTGTGGAAGTGTAATTGTTTGAAATATAGAAATATTACTGTTATATTTACAACGTTACTTGATTTATTTAGCCAAGATTATATTAGTTATAAGTTATTTAATTTTATGCTAATCTAAGGCTGGGGTGGTGATTGGTTTACCCAATGTTCATAAAATAGCCTCTTTTCTTCCATTTAGGCCAATAATTTTGTCATCAAGGTTGGTTACTGAAGGTATTTTCCTAGTTTTGGACAGTGTTTTTAACCTTTTGGTCAAACGATGGATGCTTATTTAAAGGATACATGGAATTCTTTGAATAAAGTTAAGGACTATACTTTCAAGGATGATGAAAACATTATGTCTACCTTAGATATACAATCCTTACTTACAAATAATTCTATTAATGAAGGTATTGATTTCGTAAGGTTAAATTTATTTAAATTTGTTAAGTTTTCAAATGGGTTCATTAATGATATTTGTGTTTTAGATATTGTTGGAAAATGTTTTTTCTTTTTTAGTTAAGTATAACTTAATTCAGAGATCTTGCTCAGAACACCTTTTCATAAATTTTTTGCATGCATGCCTCTGGCCTACCTTACTCATATTCTCAAATTTTCATTGTTTGTTTTTCTTATCCATTGTACCCATAATATTGTTTTCCTCTGTAATATTGTTAATTTGTCTCTATTCGTATGTATTTGTATGTCTGTTTGGGGCTTTTCCCCTCGGGTCTCCACTGAAAAAGGGTAATTCTTACCTAGCTGGACCAACCCGGTTAACAAATGCAAATAAATAAATAAATAAATAAATAAATAAATAAATAAATAAGTATTACCAGCAGGTGAAGAGGTTTGCTATGGCGACTTCTGCAGCCCCTTCTTTTACCAATTTGGTACTCAGTTGGTGAGATAGTAACATACTGAATACTGTCTCTTTATATCTTAAGATTTCTTTTTGTAAGAGATTTGTGGACGATTTGAAAAAGTATTTATTTTATGGTTGGTATTATAAGGTGAATGTATTTTAATTTAACCATGTATCATGTGATTTGTCAAATGGTTATTTTGATAGGTATTTATTTCATTTACATTTATAACAGTTTATTCTGATGAAGTTAATGGCTACTACTTGGACAAAAGCACTAAATAAAGTCATTGGTTGGAGATTCTTCTGTGAGTTTCTCTTCTACCTGTTGCTGAGGTTGTCATCAATGCCTTTTTATGACTTAGCTGTCTCAAGAACACCTTGAATGGTTTTCTTTCCACCTTTATTGAAAAAGGCTATTTTCCAACATTTTTAACAGTTCAGGAGCAAATATTTTCCTAAGCCTCACAGAAAGAAACACACGGTTTCTTTTTGACCTAACCAATAAGTTTTCAAACTCAAATAAATCTATTGCAAGTTAGATAGCACTGCAATAAAATGAGAGCAAGGCAATACTGAAGTAATATATGTGGACACACCAAACACCAGAGTTATTCACACAGCATTTTTTGGCAACTCTCAATAACACATTGGACTGATTTTCCTTGTTACCTTAAATGACAAAAGTAATTTCCATCTCATGTCACCACTCACAAGCAGTGAAGAAATGTAAGGCTGGATTTTTGACCTAACATAGAATTTTTAAAACTCAAAAAATATTTAAATTAAAAATAGTCCTACAACAGGACAAAAGTAAACATGGGAGAAAACAATGTGGGTATACAGATGAAAAATCAGATATTATCATATAAGAAGACTATTCTGGTGGCTCTGTCAAGAAAACATTGAACTGGCTTTTGTTGCTGCCTTACATAAACATACAAGTTTCTGGCTTTTTCCACAATTTACAAGCAGCTAATTCCACTAAATCTCATAAGAAGAAACTGTTTGTTTTCTGTCCTAAACTGAAACTTTATAACACTATTAAAAATCTAATTAAAATGACACTTCTGTAAAAGAAGAGAAGAGTTTAATGTTAAGAAAGATATGTAGGAACACAAATAAAATCTGATGTG
The DNA here is from genome assembly GCF_019279795.1 of Protopterus annectens. Classification (NCBI taxonomy): domain Eukaryota; kingdom Metazoa; phylum Chordata; order Ceratodontiformes; family Protopteridae; genus Protopterus; species Protopterus annectens. Next base: position 942,853,464 of record NC_056732.1, read on the forward strand.
CTTATATAGTAGCCTGTTCTGACACCTCTTCACAATAAAAATGAGGCTAACAAAAAGATCACTACAGCCTTTGTTAAAGCTCATAACTGAGGATCATAACTTGCCCTTCCCCTCTTTCGAAACAGCACACCAAATAAAAGGCTTTTTTATTAGCACCTCCTCTGGCCAAGCATTCCTTTCTTCTTCTGCACTTTCACATTCCCATACGTCTCCCAAACCTGACTTTATACAGCATTTGACTTAAGGGCAAAAACAATACATGTTTACCTTCACCTTTTGCTCTAGAATTAGAGAATTTTACTGCACTAGAAAGCTCCATTCCTTGTACATGATAGTCCTGTGAAACCAAAACCATTCACATATATTTTCAGTCTCCTCCTTAGAAGTGGACGCTTGTTGTCTCTGCAGAAATTGACCACACCAGTTCATGTTTAGGTATACTAAAGCCTAAATTCATTAATGAAACTACTTGAAAATGTGCATACAAACCAATACTGTAATATGTTTATGCTTTTTGGCTTTCTCAAACCATGTAATAGATAAAAAGAGATATCATTTTATAGAATAAAAATGGGCCAACCCACAGAAACATTTTTACTGACTTGAAATGATCTTTTGATGCATCTACCCCCCATTATATATAGTTGTCCTAGTTCTCCAGACAGAGTTTTTCCAGAAAGATTCTTAAAATGGCTCAGATGTTACTTCTCTATAACCACCAAAGTTTTGTATGATGGTACATTATCTTTACTAGCAACCCTGTGAGATTTATTGAGGATTAGTACTTGTTTTCCTCATATACAGATTTTTATAAACAAACTCATGGATACAGTTGCAGTCCAAACCGTTCTTGTAATTTGGATTTCTTTTATTTAAACAAGCCAATAAAACACTTCCCATATAACCCTATAAAGAACTGACTTTACAGAAGTACAGCAATGGTTCAATAAAGATAAAATTACTGTAATATTAAAAAAAGGATTGTTGTTGCATGATACTTTCCTGTATCGCTACTTTAAATGTATAGGACTCATTGACTGTTCAGTTTTCTCATCTAGTTATTTCAGATAAATAATGTTAGCATTGGCTGAGACCCTCTGCCCTTCCCAAACATACTTATAATCAAACAGCAAACTGTGTGTTACAACAACTTAAGATTTATTGTAAGAGCATTACAGCTAATCTAGACTATGAACTCTGGAATCCTGGATGGCATTTATCATAAATATTGTAATTCCCAAACTTGTTCACTATACATTATCCTTTCTTTGTGTTTCCCCAACTTTAGAATCTTTAAAGCACTCACTACATTTGCCCTCTCATTACATTAACAGAACCAAGGCAAAAGCATTATCTCACTATAATGCAAACTAGCTTTCTATCACAGAAAGAATAGCATTCCTTCTAGATATGCTATAATTGTTGCCTCCGCTTCCCTCACTCCCAAGAAAACATAATGTAAATACTTCTCACTGCCCAAGTAGATTACAAAATTCTGCAGCAAGAAATTCATAGACACCATTTTGAACTGTTTACATCCAATGCTGCTGATTCCAAAATTGCAACCAGCATTAAGTTTCCCAAACTTATCTTCATAAAGAACTCAACTAACTACAAAACCTTTCAGGATCATCCAGTTGGAAATCTTTACCACTCTTCTCAGTCCCTTCTTACTCCTACAGTACAAAAGACTACAGCTAATGCAGAAGCTTCATATCTCTCTGTGTATATATACATATATTTATATATATGTGTGCATGTAATAAATACATATATATATATCGAATTTCAGTATCTTGAGACTATAAAGCCGAAAACTCGCAAACCCGAAAACCAAAACTGCAAAATTCAAGACCGCGGACATCAACAAAACACTACACCACACATACAAACACAAATACACATACCTCCCAACACTACAAGAAAGCAAAACAACCCACACGAAAACAACAAAACAAACACACACACCTACCCTTCCTATAATCAGGGGGGGCTGCACCTCCACACCCTCGCTGCTTATAGATATATATATACTAACTCCGAGGCCGCACTAAACATGAAAAGACAGAAAACCCACCACCACACATTCTACACCCCCCTTGCACAAACACACATCACATACATATGAACACCACCACTCTCAACACTGACACACTCCCACTCTTACCTACCTACCCTAACCCACAGCTAATACTCCTGAAAACACTCACATACACATAAACCCTCCCCAAAACCCTTAAAAGTCATAACACTTAACGTGCCATCAGTACCACATGTTCAAAATTTTCAGGTTCAATATTCTGCAGTTTTGTACAACTGCAGATTCGACTATTTGGTCTCAAAATACTGAAATTCGACATTTCAGTATTTCGCGATTCCAAAGGGAACCCATTTAATTAATATATATATATATATATATATATATATATATATATATATATATACACACACACACACACATATATATATATATATATATATATATATATATGTATGTATATATATATATATATATATATATATATATATATATATATATATATATATATATATATATATATATATTTATACACACACACACACACACACACACACACATATATATATATATATATATATATATATATATATATATATATATATATATACACACACACACGCACACACACATATATATATATATATATATATACACACACACACACACACACACACACACACACACACACACACACACACATATATATATATATATACACACACACACACACACATATATATATATATATATATATAAAAACACACACACACACACACACACACACATTATCTCATCATCTGACAGCATCACCAGATTGTAAAAATTAAATTAAATATTTTGTTTACTTTTTGTTGACTTGTTGAGTACCATTAGATACCGCCTGTTTCAAAGAAGACCAAGGAAGGTGTTTATACTGGCTAATGGAAATTTTAAAGATCACAGGGATATTTTTTCTGATTTTAGGGTACCTGGTACAGCAGGGATAAGCTCTAAAGTGGAGCTACAGAATTTGTATATAAGCAAAGTTGCCTTAGAGAATGAATATGTGGGCGTAGGTAATGGTAATTTACCAAATGAGATTGATTTATGTGACTGAATCTCCAACAAATCTTTCTGTCTGTTAGAAGAGGTTATGCAAATATTTAAAGCAGAGCAACAACTATGGAGATGCAGCTTATAGGCCTATCATAGATTCCTACTGACCAGAATATTTTGTCACTAGTTTGAGAAGTCCAACTTGACAGCATTATAAGCAAAGTTGCCTTAGAGAATGAATATGTGGGCGTAGGTAATGGTAATTTACCAAATGAGATTGATTTATGTGACTGAATCTCCAACAAATCTTTCTGTCTGTTAGAAGAGGTTATGCAAATATTTAAAGCAGAGCAACAACTATGGAGATGCAGCTTATATGCCTATCATAGATTCCTACTGACCAGAATATTTTGTCACTAGTTTAAGAGAAGTCCAACTTGACAGCATTATTGGGTGCCTGATATGCTTTATGCCAAATTATTTTACTGTCAGGCATTTACTGCTCGTCACCTCCAGCATATTCCATGCTCCCATCCCCTTTTGGCATAACAAGTATGTTGTATTGGATTCTAAGATGGTGGTGGTCGTGTGAGAAGCTTAAAAACAGAGCTCTAGGCTGAGAAATGTTAAAATGCAAAGGCCTGTAAGCTATTTTACATTTTTAACAGAATTTGATAAAAAAAAAACATGCGTATAATGTCCATAAAATCAACAAGGATAAAAAAAAATGAAGTAAAAAGGAGAGGAACAGTGAAATCTGAGAAGGGAGCAGAAATGGGAACAGCAAATTGTTATGGCAGCAGAAGGAGAAAAATCCCTAGTCACCCTTTTGAAAAGGATTGACCAAGTACACTGTGAGATTTTTAACATAAATGCCTCTCTGATAGAATACATGTTTATTTATTTATTTATTTGTTTATATTTGTTTGCCATGTAGTACACTGATCAATATGAACCAATTTCAGGCTCAGCCTGGGTGAAATACAACACATTTCACAACAAAAAATACAGAAATGTAAGCAATGACATAGTAGTTCAGATTAATTGCATAAAAAATTATGTATATTCTCTCCAGTTAACAAGGACAGTGCATTGTACAATCAAGCAGAGTGTAATGTGCAATATATACATTCATTTCTAAATGGGTCAATCTTCAGTGAATCTTGAGAGAGTCGAAGAGACTCAGAAAGATAGGTTAGATGATATGTCCTGTGATGAAGAGGAGCATTTGGCTTGGATGAAGAAGTGCTTTTTGAGTTGCATTCTGAATTTGGAATAAGTGTTCATTTCCTTAATGTTGATTGGGAAAGTTTACCAAAGACTAACTCACGGAGAGGAATAAAGCATGTACAGTGCTACGGAGTATGGTTCTAGGGGTAATGAAAGGTCGTGTAGCTTGTGAGTAGCATCTGAGGTTGTATGATGATTTTTTTTTTCATTAAATCTAACTGCAAGGGGACTAAATATGTGGAATTGGAGTAGTTTATATAGATGACATCCTAAGAGTAGGTTAGATCTTTGTTTTATGGTTAGCCATTTGGCTTTTCTAGGGTGACACAGTGATGCTTACAAAGAAACACGTTTGTAATAAATAAGTAGATGCTGTTAGAGATGGTCTGGAGCATGGCAATGTTTTTCTTGGAGACAGAAGCAAAGATTGGGAGCCAATATTCAAGTTGAGAAAGGAGAGCTGCTTTGCCAATGGCTGTTCTGGCTGGTTGGGATAGTAAAGAGGATTTTGTTTTGGCCCAGAAGAGGGTGGAGTTTATTTTGGCTCTCACTTTGTCTATGAGGAAGTAGAAGTTTAGTGACTGATCAGGCCATAGTCTGAGGTATTTGAAGGTGAAGGTTGTCTCTGTAGAATGGCTGTATATCTCAAACATACTTAGAGTCAGGTGATGGTGAATTTTCTTCAGACTGCCAAAGAGCATAGTTTTGGTCTTGGTTAAGATGTGGGAAAGAATGGATCCTTGTGGTAACGCTTTGGTAATACTTACATATTCTAATTAGGAGTATCCTATTCTAATTCTGAATGGTCTGTCAGTGAGGAAGTTTTTAAATCAGGGCACGGTCTCTGGACTGATACCCATTTCAATTAGTTTTTTCTGGAGAAGATAGTCATCAATGAGATCAAATGCCTTTGTAAGGGTTGAAAAATACGTCACCTGTAAGGAGGCCACTGTCGGATTTTTGCAGGATGGCATCAGTTAGGGACCAAAGTGCTGTCATAGCAGTTTGTCCAGGCCATAATGTAAGTTGTTTGGAAGAGAGTAGGTGGTTCTGCTAAATATAGAGTGAGAGTTGGGTATAGATTATAGTTTTAAGAGATTTGTCCAAAATTAGGAGGGTGTATATTGGATGGAAGTGAGAGGTATTATTTGTGGTTGGTTTGCCTTGGGAAGGGTTTAATTAGAGTGGCTTTCCAAATCAGTGGCATGATGTTTTGAGTAAGACATAGATTATATATGTGGGTGATAGGAAGACATAGATGCTCTCTGCAGTGATATATTAACCAGGGGTTTATGTTGACAGATCCTTTGTGAGATGGAAGTTTTAGGAGAATCCAGTTAAGAATGGAATCTGAGGAGGAATTTACTTGGGCAATGCCTTTTGGATTTAGGTTATTTTTCTAGAAAATGAGAGAGCCTCCAACTGATTATTTACCTGGTCTGGCATCACTGGCATACTTGTAGCAGGTTAAAATGTGTTGTAAGGTATGGAAGTCTTTTTTGACCCAGAATTCTGTGACTGTTAGAAGGTCTGGACATACCTCTCAACTGTACAGATTTTCGCAGAATGCTCAGATTTTTGTCTCAGTTAAACAGTCAAGGCCTGTGTCTAGCAATGAGCTCCAAAAGGATAGGTACACCTGCATGCATTGCTCAGAAATGAAAACTCAGAGAAAAGAGGTAATGTTAAAGCAGTGTATGTCATTCCACCATTTTAATGGGAAAGTCGAACTCTAAAGAGAATGCACCAATTGAGATGAAAGTGTTTTGAAAAGAATACTCAAGCAAACAGAGCAGCCATAGAGGCACTGGCTACCTTAACATAGCTATAAAAGAGAAGTAGACATGAAGCACAATTGACAGGATAAATGGAAAATGTACCTCAAGTATTTTTCTTTTTGCTTGCTTTTCCTTCGCTATGGTGTCTGTGAAAAGAGTTTGGGTATAATCCACTGCACAGCTGGTGTTTGTTTACAGTAAGGACAGGCCCAGGTAGCTTGGCAAAGAAGTGAAATAATATAACTTTAGGCAGGGAGAAGTGACCATGGCTGTTTTGTCAGGTTGGAAGAGACAGATACAGAAAAAAAACAGAAAGCTGCAGGAAGGAGATGTTGCAACCAGAGATTCCAAGGGAATAGCTGGTAAGTAAACTGCTCAAAAGGAGATGGAAAATGATGGAACAGTGGCTAAGATATGAACAAATGGCACAAAAATGTAGCTGAACTTGAAGACAGGTCACACGAAACAACTTGAGGTTTATAGCAGAAGCAGAACACATCAAAGGGAAGGACTGTTGAGACTTTGAGGAAATGCCTTAGAACTATTTCATTGTACCTAAAATATCTAAACCACAAAATATCGAACACACGGAACAGCAAATTTTTTCCCAAGGAAAAAAATTGCTGTTCCGAAACACATACACACAACACAACCACACCAAAATAAATAAGCCACACACATACACTTAACAAAACCATAATTCTAACCCTACACTACTACCTATCCACTCACCTTAACCCAACCCTAACGCCCCTAACTATCGCACACTCACCTTACTCCGATCCGTTCCCACACTTACCTTAACCCAGTCCGTAACCTCCGTTCGCATACTTACCTTAACCCGGTCCGTAAACTTCCCACCACAGTAAAGTAAATAGCAAAGCCATGGAACTGACAACCGGAATCTTACCCTAGGTAAGATTTCAAAGTTACATGGCTTTGCTATTTTCAGTTTTCGACAAAAACGGATTGATATTATAGCATTCAAAGTTTTGAAACTTTGATGCTATAATATAGACCCGGACTTTCTATTGCTGGTATTAAAGTAGAAAGTGCACATAGAGTAAACATTGCTCATGTGAGACTGACTAAGCTGAAGATATACCAGCTAAAGACAGAAATTACTTCAGTTTTATGGAAGAAAGAAGCAATCTTAAAAGCTGGGGTTGGGAGGGTGGCCTAATGGTTAAGGTGTTTGCCTTACAAACACAAGGTGCATGGTTTGAGTCTCACAAGGGATAATTGGCTAAGCTTAAAATGGCTCGCAAGGGCAGTTAGCTTAGTACTAATCTATGAACCTATGAACAACATTCAATGTGGATAATGATTTTGCACTACAAGCATTAACTGAGAGAAACACTTTTCTTCCATCCATAAAACTCTGTACAGAAATGAAACTTCATTTCAAGTTATTGTATACTACATAATTTGGATAAAACACTATATAGGCCTCAGACAAGCACAAGATGAACTGACAATAAGAAATGGAAGGAAGGGTTGAAGGTAATTAACCAGTCAACAGTGCAGGAAAGCATATTATGGACATTTCAAGTAAAATATTTCCTATAAAGTCTTTTCCTGTTTTCCAAAACAAAGTGATTGAGAAAACAGACAAGATTAAAGAGTGCTGAACAATTGAGAGAGTGTATAAAATGTAAAGCACTGGAAACAATATATGAACTGGATATATGTTTATATGGACAACGTTATTTTTTATAATTCAATGTAAATTGCACTCTGAATGACCCTGATACTGCAGAAGCTTTGCCATAAGGGCCAACTCTCAAAAAGTTTCACTGAGAATTTTGTTTTTGCATATAGTAAGCACATTTAACTTGAAGAATCTTGCTGTGTATTAACTTCAACTAGTAAAATATCTATCTGTGCAGGAAATTGGGTTTAACATCCCTCATCCGAAAGAGCAGTCCTTGCACTCTAAAGACCACTTGCTAAGTTGGACACTCCCCTTTCTCTTTACCAATAGTTTGTATTATATATGCCAGTTACCTAGTCTTCCTGGCTGACAGGTTTGTGCATTCAGGAAATAAAAGAAAACTTGTTCTACATTGTACCACTCTGCTAATTTCTTTGCATTGGCTATAAACCGATTACTCTCTGTTATAATTTGACATGAGGGTAAAAAATCTTCCCCTTAGATGTTGCTGTAAATGAATTCATTGCCACTTTCCTGAATATCCCGAATACCCTTGCACAAAGGACTAAAAACAAATACTGCAATATGGCTATCTAGAAATAGTAGAATGCTAATACAGCATAGAGAAAAATCATGAAACGAACTGCAAAAATATAAAACACCACATCTTGAAAACTTCAGAATGCTTTGGAGTCATACTAAAAAGCAAATTAATGGAGACAAAAACTATATTGTAATGACTTTTAGAATAACAGTAAACACAACCCTAAAAAGTTCTGGACAGTCATTAAAAGAAATCTTGCATCCCAGCCATAAATTCAAGACTAACCCCTCTCCCAGTAACTCATCAATTGAAACCACATTACATTTCAACTCTTAACAAATGAGTTCTACCTGACCATATAAACTGGAACCTCACTACAGGAAATAAGATAACCTTACTTCATGTAGTGAGGTTCCAGTTTGTTTTGACCAGTAGAACTCATTTGTTCATTAGTTGTTCATTTCTTTGGTTCTATGCTGCTTTTTTGTTTACAATTTAACTCTTATTTCATAGATAGTATGGCATCTCTAACCAAGGATTCCTCAACATCTAATCATAACCCTACCCAGCAGCCATGAATCACCACATCCGTTTTCACCTTCAAGCCTCTGGCTACATCCTATATAAAAATACTCTTAAACTCAAACCATGCTGTGCTTCAGCTGATGACCTTCCAAGTGAGTACATTAAAATAGCAGCCAATAGCATTGCCTTCCTTGTCTCAATCCTTATAAGTAGGTCTATCCAGGAATAAGTCACATATTATCCCTCTGCACAAAGGAGGAAATTCAACAGACATTACTAACTTTAGACCTATCGCAATATGATCTCCCCTCTCCCAAATGCTTGAAAATGTATTCAGAAAGAATTGCTGAACTACCTCCTGCAGGAAGAACTCCTATCCCCCACGCAACATGGTTTCCGTCCTTCCATAGTACTGATATTGCACTTTTAAGCTATATAGATACTGTCAAAAAAGGTGCTTAGTCTCCTCCTCATTTCTAGACTTGTCTAAAGCCCTTGACACAAGTTTGTCAAACAACCAATCTACTTTGAATGTTATTAGGTCTCTGTTAAACCACATTTCCATGGTTAAATAGCTATGTATTAATTAGGTATCAGTCAGTAAAATAGCATTATACCCTATCTCCATACCTTCCAGTCACCACCGGTGTACCACAAGGCTCTGACCTTGGTCCCCTCCACCATAATATTCTCACCAACACCCTCTACACATCCACACAACAGGCCTCCCTAATACAGGAGACAGATGACACACTTGTTTGCACATCTGACAACATGGCATACCTCTAAAAACTTACTGAGGAAGTTTTAAAATAAATGAAATGTTGTGTAACTCACAACTCATGTTCAACCATTAAAAAAAAAAAAAGACTCCCCCCCCCAAATCCTTCTCCTATGGAAAAAAAAATTAAAGTCCTTCTTTGATAATACAACCACTGAAGTCACTTCTTATAGCAAATTATTAGGGATAAATAGTGGATGATAATCTTAAGTTTAACCTGCATATGCAAAATTGTATATAAAATCATAAAAAACTAGGGATGCTTTATAGAGTCAAAAATGTTCTCACCAAAGCAAATAAAGCTACACTTGCTACTACTTATTGCCACCATGCATATCTTTATGGTGTTCCCATCCTTACTAACCTTCTTATACCATGTAGCTAAGCCTTGAAACACCTTATCTGTATCCATCAGGTCAATACCCTACCTCTTATCCTTCAAACCATTCTGAAAGACTTCCTAGCCAAAAGCTGGCTCTGTTCTTGCTCAACACCAGCATACACTACATGCTTAAATGTGGACAGATGCCTATTCATACCTTACATCTCCTTACTTTCCCTTCTTCACTCAATTCTTTACTTCTATGAATTTCTCTCAATTGGATTTCTCTCTAAGTATACCATAAGCCTGCTTTCCTTGCAATTTGTATTGCACTTACCTTTAAGTTCTCTATAAACTGGCTAACATTTCTCTAACTCTTATATAATTGTCATATAACTCATCTCTATCCATAACCAATGTTTTAATATTATGTTTAATTTGGTATACTTATTTAAAATGTAGTCGTTTTTTGTATTGTTTTTAAAGACTGTAAAATGATTGTTCTTAAAATGTTTTGTAACACTTTGGAGTTTTCCCTGCAGGCTTCCAGTGAAAATGGAATCCTGCTCAGTTGGACCTTCTGGGTAATCAGTGTCAACAAATAAATAAGTAAATAAATAAATAATACCTTAAAACAATTATAATTAGTAAGTACCAGAGAACAAAGAGCTAGGTGATTAATATAAATGTAAAATATAAGTTCTGTGTTTTTAATTTTACATAAATGAAAGTTGATATCTATCCAGAGGGTAGTTAAATGCATGCCATCAGGGGAAAGTTATGGTTATGTTCAAGCTGCAAACTGTGTAATTTTCTTCCAATAAAGATTACGTGACGTTGGGGAAGGAAGGGAGAAAGAAGTAGATGTAAATTGTTAGCTCCATGAAACTGAAATAAAGATTATGGGGGGGGGGGTCTCTCTAAAAAGGCACTGAACATTGAGCAAAAACAGCATTTTAAATGAGCAAAGGCATTTTTTATAACTAAAATGTAAATTGCATGCTGAAAACTACTTTAAAACTGAAATCAACAAGTACTAGTGAGAAGATATCTATCTGCCACTGTAGGTTGATTGGTTATACCTTTAGCCTTTACCAAGCTACAGACATTATGCAGACTGTTGTTTTGTATTTCCGGTGATTTTGGAATGCAGCATTGATGGCTGAATGCAAGTGAGGTGAGTAGAATAGTGAGACATTCTTTAAAAAGAAGGGTACTGGTCACACTGAATGAAGACAGTAATTTAAGTACAGGGGAATATGTATTCAGGCAAGTATGTTTTGTACAACCATATAATTTGCACAGTGAAAGCTATGTTTAAAATATCCCAAGCATGACAGTGTACTCAATTGGTGAGGTACATCCCAAGCATGATAGTGTACTCAATTAGTGAAGTACATCCCAAGCATGACAGTGTACTCAATTAGTGAAGTACATCCCAAGCATGATAGTGTACTCAATTAGTGAGGTACAGAACTTAGCGATTTCATGGTTATTTAGAACTTGTCAGAGATTTGGGATGCATGGCTAGGCTTAAAAAGGCCATTGTGGTCGTTAGTCTAGTAAACACCTATGAACCCATGTAAGTAAAGCTAATAAATACAAAAAAGAGAAAAGAGCAGCACCATAGATATTTGAAGAGAAATACAGGCAGATATGAAACATTTTACAATACAAAAATAAAAAAAAAAAAACAAAGAGGAAAAGTAGAAAAGAGGGTTTGTAATAGAAATGTTAAAGAAATATAAACTGGGGTCATGGATTACCTGTGAAATTAAGGATTTAGTGCTGAAAATCTAACTTTGATAAAATCACAGCAGGATAGAGCATTGGATCCCCAATTAAAGAGTAACCAGTGGATTTGAAAACATCTGATCAGTTGCCATATGATGATACTTTGGAGCCCTGCATAAGAAATCAGTACAAAAGCTCAGATGGAGTTGCACAGCAAGGGAAGGAACAGAAAACTGTGGCAACCCTGACACAGTCATTGTTGTGGAGTTATAGGCCAGTGCGTTCGCATATGAAAGAGCAATGGTGGACACAGGATGAAACTGAAGAGAATGTGGCACAGGAAGATGCTGTGGAACTTTTTATAGAATGTCCACAGGAAATGGAGAACAAAGATTCTGCCTTCAGTTTAGAAGAAAATGATGTAAGAGAAGAGTTGCTTGGTTTAACCGAGATGGACAGACATACTAAGATCAATAAATAGATTAAATAAAACCTAAAACCCAAAAAGTTAGATGTTTGATAAAGCAAATAAACACAGTAATTAGCACTGATTCGTGTGACATACAGTAACAGAAATAAATAAGATAGTTTACTGTGCAGCTAAATTAATAACAAATAAAGTCTTAACCACAAAAACACAGGGCAGTAAGGGAAAGGAAGGGAATAAATCAAATGTCATCATGGAAGTATCAAGTAGAGAAAACTATAAAGCAATTAAGACAAGAGGTGTCACTGTTAGAAGAGCATATAAGAGGGAACAGATCAACAAAAAATACTCAGAATGATAGACATGTTAAAAGCAATGGGTAGTATCAGAGCAGATCAGGATCTATCATGCACTGTTGCAAATAAACTAGCAGAACAACTTAGAAGATATGTGTATATATATATATATATATATATATATATATATATATATATATATATATATTCACTTTAGAAGCTCAAAATACTGAAATTCAGTATTTTGAGCCCACAAAGTGGAATCCTGAAAACAACAAAATTTCAGAAGAGCGAAATTCAAAACCTCGCACACCAGAGATTTTGAATTAGTGCTTCTGGTGTTTCGTTGTGGATTCAGGTAAGTGTTTATTTGTTAAGGGTTTTGAGTAGAGTCTGTGGTGTGTGTTAGTGTGTTTTGTTGCTGTGTTGTGTGTGTGTGAATGTAGCTTGTGTGGTGGTGTTTTGTGTGTGTTTGTATGTAGTGCGATCTCGGAGTTAGAATATTTAAGTAGGGTATGTCTGGGGGTGCAGCCCCCACATGAGTGGTGCAGGCTTGCCCCCCTGCTTTTATGTAGTAGAGAGCTTGTGTTTGTGTGTGGGGAGGAAGGTATGTGTGTGTGTGTGTGTGTGTGTGTGTGTGTGTGTGTGTGTGTGTGTGCATAGTAAAAACGCTAATTCAAAATCTCTGGTGTGCGAGATTTTGAATTTTGTGCTTCTGAGTTTTCGTTGTTTTTGGATTTTGACTTTATAGCCTCAAAATACTGAATTTAGATATTTCAGTATTCAGAGGATATAAAGTGAATATATATATATATATATATATATATATATATATATATATATATATGTGTGTGTGTGTGTGTAGGAAAAATACAAAATAAGCAATTTATTAATGACCCAAAAAAGTTTTATAGAGAATTGGGAAACAAGGCAAAAGGAACTGAAATGCCATCAAAAAAAGACAAAATACATACATTTTAGAGAAATATATATGAATATCCTGTGGAACACAACAAAGATGCTAAATGGATAGAATAAGTAAAAGAAAGAATAAGGAGTTCAAATGTACAGGATATCAAATGTGATGAAGTAACGGTCAGAGAGATTGAAATAAAGTTAAGAAAAGCTCCTAATAATTGGAAAAACCTAGGGCCAGATGCAATACCTAACGTCTGGCTAAAAGTATTAATATTACATGAAGATTTAGCTATGAGTAAGAACTATTTGTGTACGAATCCTGAACAGACACCGACCTCATTAACAACAGGTAAAACAATGCTCCTACTTAAGAGCATACCTGCAAGCTATCTTAAAAACTATAGACCAGTAACTTGCCTTACAATGACCTATAAACTATATACTGGAATTGATGATGATAGAGCTTATAGTCAGAAGAAAACTCAATCATGGCAATAGAAGAAAACAGTAACAAAAGAAAGTCATATTGAACAAAGATCATTTGTTGTTAAATAAAGTCATAATGGAAAATTGTAAAAAGGGAAAGAATCAAAGTGTGGCATTGATAGACTGTAAAACATATCTGACAGCATTCCATGGATAAAACTGTGCTTAAAAATGTATAAGATATACCCTACAATGATCGATTACATTACAGCAACCATGAAACAGTGACAAACCACTGTGCAGTTAAGCCATGATAAAGGACAAATTATTATTCCAAGGAAAAAAATTCAAGGAAGGATATTCCAAGGTGACTTTTTGTCACCGCATCTCTTTTGTCTTGCCATTAACCCATTAAGCTTTTATTTTTAGACCATTGTGGGGAATGATGCTGACACCATTTTAAGGTTCATGCAGATAACATCTACTGGGAATATGCACTTTCATAAGACCCTAGAAAATACAATTTAAGTGAGACCTTTCGGCCATTTACACCTTACCAGTACTCCTGAGACTAGGCCAGTCAAGCCTGGGATTAATTTGTGAGTACCCATCCAATCATCCAGGTCCTGTTTGAAGGATGATGGTGTGTCAGACTGCTTAATTTGCAGGGGGGGGAGGATCTGTTCTAGAGGTGGGAGGAGGAGGTGCTACATGATGAACCAGTCTATCCATCATGTTTTATTTATCTGCCTGTGAAGATGTATTCATTTTTTTTTTCATTTAACATTTGTTAACCAGGAAAGTCCGACTTGGAACGAAGCCAATTTTCAGCAGAGGCCCGGGGAGAAAGGATTTAGATACCTGAATCTGGTATTAGTGGGGCTTTTTGATTTGTAGACATATGAGATACAAGAGATCCAGAACTAGTAGGTTCCCTAATGGCATGGAAAGCAAGGCAAAGATCATCCCTCTGAAAATACTGAATAAAGAGATTGTGATTCCAGTCTTTCCTAGTAGCTTAGAGTTGTTAGGTCAGCAATCTTCCTGGTTAGGAACTGCTGCTTTTTTTCTAGTTTTTTTAATATGTGTAGTGAGGTACATCTCAAGCATGATAGTGTACTCAATTAGTGAGGTACATCCCAAGCATGATAGTGTACTCAATTAGTGAGGTACATCCCAAGCATGATAGTGTACTCAATTAGTGAGGTATATCTCAAATATGATAGTGTACTCAAATAGTGAGGTACATCCCAAGCATGATAATGTACTTAATTAGTGAGGTACATCCCAAGCATGATAATGTACTTAATTAGTGAGGTACATCCCAAGCATGATAGTGTACTCAATTAGTGAGGTACATCCCAAGCATGACAGTGTACTCAATTAGTGAAGTACATCCCAAGCATGATAGTGTACTCAATTAGTGAGGTACAGAACTTAGCGATATCATGGTTATTTAGAACTTGTCAGAGATTTGGGATGCATGGCTAGGCTTAAAAAGGCCCTTGTGGTCATTAGCCTAGTAAACACCTATGAACTTATGAACCTATGAACCTATGAAATCAGAAGGGCCTATCAGAAGATAACTTTTTGATACTGTAATCTGTTTGGTCAATGCCACAGTTGTTAATTCTGTCTTTAGTGCTTCTGGAATGTTGCTGCCTTCCTTGACAAGCTATGATTGATTACAAGAGGATGAAGCCACTATGACTGCATAGCATACATGTTTGACCTTAAAAGATTTTATTTTATTTTTATTTATTTTACATTTGTTCACTAGCTCTTGGAATTAACAAGCTGTGATAAGGAGCGTCAGTTTAAAGTTCATAGGTAGGTACTAGGCTATCTGCCCGAGGGCATTTATAAGCCTAGCCAGAGTGTGTCGGCTTTCGCCGCCCCATTGATTTATTAACTGATCCTCTGTCAAACAGAGCCAATGAAGTGATCCCAGGGGTGTATTTTCTGTTACCCAGCTACTCGTCAAGGTTTCTCTTGAAGAGTGTTAGCGAGGAGATCTACCTGATGTAATTTGGAATTTTGTTCCAAAGCATGGGGAGTCTCTGTGACAGGAATCTATCCCTCCAGCATATTCTATTTATTGTTGTGGCGAGGATTAGCTCACTAGAGCGCGTAGCTCGCAGTGACTTGGATTTCTTTAGGTGGAGCATGTCCATCAATTCTGAATTGGACATGGCTTTGTAAGTCAGGCAGAGATCACCTCTGAGTAAGCGATATGCCACTGAGTACAGCCGGTGTTTTTTCAGTCAGGCTGCATAGGACATATGTTTGATGCCAGTAATCCTCTAGTTGAGGTACTTTTGTGGTCTTTCCAGCTGTTGGAAATGTCTTGTGAGGTACATCCCAAAGGGGGCATTGTACTCTATGATGGGTCTAATGAGTGATGAGTAAAGGGGCACTATAACCTCTTTATTTCTTGTAGCGAATCCTTTAGTAATTAGATGGGCCACATAGAAGGATTTCCTAACTACTTTGGCAATATGATTGTCAAAGGAGAGATTACTATCTACCTGGGTCCCCAGATCTCTTATTACCTCTTCTGTATTAAGGGGGCTGCCACCTATGTAATAATTCCTGGGTGTTTTGCTTTTCCCAAATGGGATGACTATGCATTTTTTGGCATTTAGCTTGAGGCCATGACTTTGACACCAGGTGTCCGTCTCAGTAAGGCCCTTTTGGAGGATGTCCGTGTCAGCCGGAGAGTCAATTATGGCTCCCATTTTGCAGTCATCGGAGAACTTGGTTAACCATAGTCCTCCTGTGTTTGCCTGTACTTCTGAGAAGTATATGCCAAACAGTAGGGGTCCCAGGACCAAGCCTTGTGGGGCACCACTTGTGACTGGCTTAGAGTCGGACCTGGAGCCAGATATTGTTACCGTTTGAGTTCTGTCTGTAAGCCAGTTGGCAACTCATCTCGTCATGTAGGGGGTTATGTTCAGGCTGGTGAGTTTTTCTATAATACCCAAGTGGGGAATGGTGTCAAAAGCCTTGGCGAGGTCAAGATAGGCTGTGTGAACCACCTTTCCCTCATCTATGGCCTTGGTGACTGTCTCAAAGATGTCAACCAGGTTTAGTAGGCATGATCTGCCCTTAACAAAGCCGAACTGGGTCGGGTCAAGTGTTTGGAGGTTCCTAATGTCTTTATTAATGAGTTACATGATGATGCACTCCATAGCCTTGCAGACTAGGCTAGTCAGGCCTATGGCGCAATAGTTACCAGGGTCAGTTTTGGCCCCTTCTTTGTGGAGAGGAATAACCATTGCTGTGTGCCATTCTATGCGCATGTAGCCTGTGAAGAGGCTGAGGTTAAACAGCGTGTTTAGGTGGGGGATTAGTTTGTTCGGTAGTTCATGCAAGACAGCAGCCTGGGACACCATCTGGTCCCATTGACACTGTGTTTTTGGCTTTTGAAAGGGCTGTTTTCACCTGTGCATCTGTGATTTTTGGGACACTACACTTTTCTGATATTGTTGTGGGCCCTTTTGGAGGTGAGAGGGGGGTGAAGTTTGCACTGAATCTATCTGCCAGGATGTTGGCAATATATCATTAGGTTTAGTATATTTTGTTCTATTTTGCTCTAGTTCAGTGCATATCTGCGAGTTGCCACTTAGATTCTTAACATAGCTAAAGAAGGCTTTGTGATTATCTTTTGAATCCTTAGCTATTTTTCTTTCGAAGTTAGCCTTGGATGATTTCATGAGGGTCCTTAGTTTCTTACTGATACTGATCAGGGATGTCTTTCCTTCTTGGGATTTGCTTTTTTTCTGAACTAGTTTCCTCCTCCTATTGTATAGCCTGTTTATTGCAGGGGTCCATCAAACTGGTTTTCTTCTCTTAGAGGAGTGAGTCTTGGTTTTGCTAAGGATGGCATGATCCATGCATCCTTGTAGGGTGCTCATAGAGTGCATTTGTAAAGGTTTATGGATCTTGGGCAGCGTTATCCTTTAGCGTGGGGGCTGTGAAACTTACCACCTCTGTCTTAAGTAAGGTGAAGTTTTCTTTAGAAAAGTTTTTTACTGTGATTTCCTTAGTTGGGGGTGGTGGTGGGGTGTGGACATCCAACGTGATTAGTTTATGGTCTGATCTAACCAGTGACAGGTTGACCTCTGGTGTGGAACACCTGTCACCCATGTTGGTGATGACCAGGTCCAATATGTTTTCACCTCTGGTAGGGGAGTTTACCAGCTGATCCAGGGCATTTGAGTTGATGAATTCCAGGAAGCGCTGGACCTGGGAATTTTTACTCGAGTAATTTTCCCAGTGAATGGTAGGGTAATTGAAATCGCCCAATATCAGGGTGTTCGGTAGGACCTTCATGTTTTCCAGTGTCTCCAGAAAGGTGGAGTGGTGGTCCTGGGTCATGGAGGGTGATCAGTAGCAGGCCACAATTTGCATTGCAGATTTGCCCAATGTTAGTTGCACATGGATGAGGTATCATGCTGCGCCACTAACCTGGAGGTGTAGGTATCCTTGATGAATATGGATATACCCCCTCCTTTTGTGTTTCAGTCCATGTTCTGTGGCTGAAATGTGTGGTATGAGTTGTAGCCCAGTAGTGCTGGGGTGCTCTCTGGAGCCTTGAACCAGGTTTCAGTTACTGCACAGATGTCGATGTTCTCTATACTGAGGAGTGCTTCAAGCACATGCATTTTGAGATTTAAACTCCTGGCGTTGAGTAGCATAACCCTCAGTTTTTTGTTAATTGTGCTGTTTACAGAGGTGGGTTTGACTTTTGAGCCTTGCCTAAAAAAAGGCACTATGGGGGCAGAAAGAGCATTGGCCAGTATTCGAAAGCCTAGGGGTGACAGGTGCAAGCCATCTGTTGCAAAGTAATGCGGCTTGTTGAGCATGTCGTCCCAGGTTGACAGACACTGGATCCCCTTTGAATGACACCAGAAGCTTAGCCAATTGTTGAAATTGATCATTTTTTTATTTATACTGAGGTATCATTCTTGGTGAGGGCAGGATGCTACTCAGGGTCAGGATCATACCAGCCTGGGCTACATGATCAGAGAGCTCTTCCATGTCTCTTTTCATGTAGTCCAGGGAGGTACGTCTCAGGTCATTCACACCAACATGAACAATGACAGTCATATTTGTACTTGTTCTGGAGTGACCTGAGTGCTTGTGTTATGTGGTGTATTCTGGCTCCCGACAGGCAGCTAACAGTGACCTTCTGCTTGTCCAGCCTAGTGAGTGGGACATCAGTGTGCCTGACTATAGAATCACCTATTACTAGTGTGTTAAGTATGTTATTTTGCCTTAAGGGCTGTGATTGTGCGGCACACTGATTTTGTGTTTTATTTGTTGTCTGGATTGTGACGGGAAGTGCAGGTTGTTTGGGTGCCTGCTTTGGAGGTCTCTGATGCTTTTGCAGGTTTTTATTTAGATCCTCCGAGTATGATTTTGTGTATTTATGTGTATTTTTTGCCAGTGCTGTTTTAGTAGGTCTGTGTGTGGCTGGAGTGGTGCAAGTGTTAACCTTCTCCTCTTGACTGTCTGTTCCAGTCTTGGGTGGAAACAGCTTAACTTCCAGTTTGGCTGTATAATTGCATCTCTCGCATATGTTAGTGTTTTGTGGTAGGAGCAGAGGGTTGTCTGTGTACATGAGGCAGTTATAACATTGCCTCAGGATACCCAGATTCGCCAGCTGGACTGGAGAGTGCACCTGAAGTTGCCCTTTGGTCCTGCCTGAATAGTAGGGTGAGCTGCTTAGTCTCTTGGTTGGTGAGGGGTGAATAAAGAGCCTTGCCCTGCTGGGCAATCAGTGTCAGGGTATATTAGTGCTTGCTATTAGGTCTGAGCAAATGCTGGGCTGTAAGATGCTTTTTGAGTGTTTAGGTTGAGAGTTAGACTTGTTTCAAGGGAAAAACTGAAGAGGAGACTTTGTGGAGCCGTGAATAATTTAATCGTAGCTAACCGGCACTGCCAGTGACAAAAATACTAATGGAAGCAGGCAGACAGAAAGGCTGTCTTGCAGCAGAAGGATATAGGGACAACTTTAGAAATAAGATACTTATATTGCAGATGTAGAAAAGTTAAATAAAAAGATTAGTGAATTATATTAGTTGTTCTCTAGTCCAAAGGAGTAAATCAGCTCTTTCGTCTCACTACAAGGAATACAATAAGCATTACCTCACTGTTGTATAGAAGAGCATCCCTACCATCTTGATAAACAGTATGAATAATTATGTTTGCTTTTCGGGCGGGGGGCATGTGTATTTTTTCTAATGAAAACAAGAGATCAAATTAATTTGTGATAATATTTTACAAAATCTATAAAGTGGCACAGAAATGATAGAAATAGACTATGAAGGACCAGTTGACAACATAAAGACAAAGTATATATGTACGTAGAATAAAGGATAAGTTTTATTATGTCACAAACTGACAATCTAGAATATTTGGGTTGGTGAACATGGTAATACAAGGAGTGATGACTTGTATTTTATATTTCCAATAACAATAGACATATAGAAATGTTACAAGAAACAGACCTGAATTATAAAGAACATCAACGTTGTGCAAAAGAAAGCTGGGAAGTTTCTTTGCTGGAATACAATGTGAGAGAAAAAGAAAGTAGGTTTATTATTAATTAAGAAGAGTACTGAAATAAGGATTGAGGATCAAATGATGGCTAAGTATGGAATATTTATAGTTGTGAGAGGTTACTGGAGGGGCATAAAAATTACATTGGTTGTAATATATATTCCATCAAAAGTACCAATACAAGATATAAAGCATATTACTGGAGAAGTTATAGCCTTTCATCAAGGTTATATGGCAGTAGGTATGGATTAGAACACTAATAATAGTATAACTTCTCTGGCTGGCCAAGGTATCATAGAATGCCAGTTGATAACTAATATTTACAGAAATCTATACATATAGTTTGGTTCCTCAATGTAATAAAAATAAGACAGAATTAGTTGGAATGTGCACTTTTTTTGGGTAAATAAGGCTCCTAGCTTTGGTTGGATTAGAAAGATGGATATAAAACAAATATTGTATCACAGTGAGAATCATGAAAGCACATCCAGTGATAGTGGCAAAACATGCATTGATACAAATTATTGATGGTGGCAAAACATGCATCGATACAAAGTATGTTTTCTAGAAAAGTGAATGATTATTTTGATAAACAATGGCATTTCCCCATATTTCTTCAGAGAAAAAAAAAACATTTAGTGACTCAGTAAATCAAACTTTAAGTGAAATGTTGTAAAATTTGAATCTAAATAGAAGAGAATTTGCAAGTGTTTGGGACAACTATAAACTGAAGATTAGAAATGTGGTCACAATGAAAGCAAACATGATATAGAGTAATATTGAAAATAGGTATGTAGAGGTCTTAAAAGTAAGGGATTTACAAAGATATAAAAAATAAAAGGCACACAGTATGTTGAAGAAGAATTGAAAGAAGCCAGAATAACTATAATAAGAATACTTACACAATGTGAATGAATACAGAGCAATAGTTTTAAATCAAGTATTTTCTGACACTAGCCCTGGAGCAATCAAATTGGTTGCTCAATGTTTGAGGCTACAGAAAGTTGAAAGGATGATAATTAAAATATGGAGTTATGAGAATGGTAAAGTAGAAGTGAATGGAGGAAATTATGCAATAGTAAACTAATGTGGCTGACACTGTTGAAAATAGATATTCTGAAACCATAATACTGAAAAAATGTTGAAATATCAAAATGTTGAAAGGAGAAAATGTTGCAGTCCCTGTAAGTTTTACTCTAAGCAAGAATTAGCATGGGCATGGGGGGGGGGTTATTGTTGAAAAACAAAATGCCTACAGTAGCATAAAATCCATATGGGTTTTTCCACATGTATTTAGCTAATAACTTGGGAGACTTTTCCAAGGGTATTCCCTTCATTTAGATTTTCACTTTTTTGCATTATGAGCTTGTGCCATTTATTCTTAGATAGCATGCCTTCAAACATCTCCAGATGTTGTTTCCCAGAGTTTTAGGATACATAAGAAAGCTATGACCTTTTTAATATATTCAGGAGAATATTAAGAGACAGCCTATGAGTCTTTTCAGAATGAAAAGAGCATCTTCTTTATTTCAGTCTTGTTTCTAGAAGTTTAAGGGGTTTAAAACAGTATGCCTAAAAGACATCCCTCTTCCTGTGTCTTCTATTATCAGTTCTAGCTTGGTATAGAAATTTGTACTCACTTTTAGTCTCCTGACTTTGTGAATTATGGTCTTGCAGATGATTACCTGTAATACTGCCAGCCCAGCTATCTGGAATTTTGTAAATAATCATGTGTCATTTGTGAATATTGATATGATTCATATGCTTGTCTTACAAATGTAAGAGAACTTTATATTATGTACTGAGCTTCAAGAATGTAACCACAGTGTTCCCCACTGGAAAATAACAGAAATGTATGTAAACTAATAGTAGAAGCTGGAACATACAGAGTTAACTTGCAAAACTTCAGTAAAATAAGTTGGAAAGTAAAGTGTTTTATGACTGTGCTATCTCAGTTTCAGTGCAGCAGGCATTTACAATGTCTAGAGCTAGAGGTTTTCCTATTGTCTTGAAACAGAAATAATTACTAGGTTTCAAATGTAAACGTGTTTTTATTGCTCTAGGACTTCCTAGCAGCTGCACACTTCTGAGAGATATGTATTTTTGCAGAGGTGTTAAATTTTAAGTATCTGTTTAGGCTAGGAACTGACATCAGGTGACAGAGTGCTAACCTAGCAGTAATGTTGATTATAATTTAAGAACTTTCTCAGAGATAGACTGGGCATTTTGTATCTTGTCTTGGACCTAGAAACATCCATTCAGCACTTCTCATCTGCATTTGCCTTGCTCTGTAAGTAAGTCTAAATACAGTCATTTCTTTTAGCTATAGATAAGAATATAGTAAATATTAGTTTAGATATTTCCTGTATTTATTTGAGACTGTCCTGCTGTTGTTGTTTTAAAATATTTCCATTGATTATGAACTCTGTAGTTACTCTGTTTGAGTATTGTCTTGTTCTTTTATGATTTATTATTAAATATATTTAAACATTTTAATTGTGACTGGTTTGTTTAGAGATATTTAAGCTCTTAGAGTACTTGCATATGTATTTGGTGACACTGTATAGGCCACTCAAATAGCATTGCTCTTGGTCAGACTACCATTTGGAATAATAGTAATATTCCACAGTAAGAATGGGCACCCTTTGTAAGGGCCTTAGAGTAGCTGATAAGTAGTGGTTGGTGGCAGTGATAACTACCCTTTAGTCTGTGCAGAAGGGGGCATAGCTAGTAAACCTAGCCTTTCCCAGGAGTGTCTGTGTGTTTGTATATAAATCAAATCTCAAAGTGTGTGTGTGTGTGTGTGTGTGTGTGTGTGTGTGTGTGTGTGTGTGTGTGTGTGTGTATGTCAGCTACTTGGGCAGGGACACGAAGCATTGATTGGACAGAGAGGGTGCTAGATGTTTTGGCTTGACCACTGAGATCTTAACCCTATAGCTATGCAGTGGAGAGTCTTATTGGGGATCTGGATAAAGAGAGAGAAACCAGCCCCAGACTGACTGTGATCTCTGTGTGCTCTTAAGGGAAATTGTACTTTACTGTGTGTGTACTTGTCATCCTCCCAATGTGCACATCCCTCACTGGTGTGGATTGAGGCTCTTTGATTATTGAGACAGTGCAGGGGCATCACAATACCCCCCTCTTATATTTACTCTCTTATTCCTTTACTTTACCTTCTAAAGAAAGTTTCATTTAACACATTCCTTGACTCCATTTGCATCTCCCATAACTACTGAAATTACTTCAAATTACCCATATGGCAGCCATGGACAATTCTAGATCTTTTGTCCATTACTGAATGACCCAAGATTTCAAAAAGTGTCAGTCTTCTTGCCTTTTTTATAATAAGGGATTCATTCTCCAGTATGTGTGTCTCTTCTTAGTTGTGATATTGCTTGCTCGACAGTACTGAGTTGTGATCAATGTGTACAGCAGAAATATTTCAGCTGTATCAATAACATTTAGACAACATGAACTGATTAGAAGTAATATGGCTAGCTTCTCCAATGGTCAGTGCATAACATGTGAAATCTCTAGTGTCTGGGAGCTTAATCTTCCCATTGTCTAATAGTGACAATTCTTGTTTTGTTTCAATTAATTTACTTCTATGTTTATTAGTGATCTTCTGGCCATGGGGATTTTGTGAAGGTAATTGTCCAAAATCATTCTGAAATTCCCCCAGTCACTACATGGTAATGCCTTTCTCTCAACTCATCCAATTTAGTTTTGAATTCTTAAACACCTTCAAATCCTCTACACTGCCACCCTAAAAGTTATCACAGAGTACCCTGCCTTAGGAAATGTGTAATGCCACAATAAACTATTATCCTCTTCCTCTATTCCTGTGGTTTAGTCCAAATCAGCTCTACATTGAAAAAAATCATAACTTCAGACCTAAATGTGGACAATAAAAGGTGTGATTACAGTCCTTTTATTTTAAGCTATATTCAAAAAGTACTGCTTTTTAAAGTTTACTTCTTGCAGAAATGCTACATGCGCTTTGAAACCATTCACCCTAGCAAATCTAGAATATATTTTCAGAGGGGGAAGACATCCCTCTCTAATTATGTTTATCTAGTCACAGGGACCATAGTAGTTGATAGTATATGGACCACTGTTTCCATTAGTCACAGTACTGGGAGCCAAGCAATAACCAGTGAAAAGTAAACTTTGGTGACTGGATGAATCACAATAAAGAAATGAAGGAGTAGCAATAAATAACACAAAATAATACACCAGTGTCACAGCAGAAATCTTCAACTTTTAAATGTAAAGGTATTTTCAGTCTATGGACAAGAGTGCTAGGAGGGATCCATAAAAGTTAAGCTTCAAGACCAGAGAACTGTTAGATTTAACTTCAGAAATTCCTTATGGTAAGGAAAAGCAGATAGAAATTGTAACAAAGTGCAACAAACCACAGTTCTGTGCATAATATAATGCCAGTATTTCAACAAGTTAAACAACAGTGCCCTGTTTCTTTGAATTTACAACATTAATGTTCATAAATGTATTCTGGAAAATTGTTCTTTAAAATCTAATAAACTGTAGCTTTAACACTATGGGGGTGAGAGGGTGGCTTAATGGCCAAGATGTTTGCCTTACAAACACAAGGTGCAGAGTTTTTTGAGTCTCACAAGGGATAATTGGCTAGGCTTAAAATGGCTCGCAAGGGCAGTTAGCTTAGATCTAAACTATGAACTATGCACTATGAACCTATAAAGATTAGAAATTACAAAATGCCAAGCAAATTCCTGGAAAGCATGCATGAATGTTCTGGATAAAGATATTCCTACCCCTACCAATGACATCAGTAGACAGCAGTATGAAAAAAATGATCAGTGACACCACCCAGGGGGCATCACTGTAATAGTGGAAAATATCAAGTTTATTTGGAGATATGGTCCTAAAATCAAAGCTTTTCTAGGTAACCTACCATATCCACCATCTTGACATGAGTGACAACGCTACCTTTTTCTAGCAAAGAAAGCTGAGCTAATGGAGTAGCATTATTTTTTTCCTTAATCAGATCATACAGAACGAACTACAAGAGCCCTCCCCCCCAAAAAAAATATTTTATATATATATATATATATATATATATAGAGAGAGAGAGAGAGAGAGAGAGAGTCCATAGAGTCCAAAAATTACTTTCTAGCTTATTCAAATAGGCTAACACTGCTACCATCCTCAGACAATATGCTCAGTTTAGTTGTACTGCTTATCCAACTTGTCTAACTCACAGTCTTTAAGTATGAGGCTATCGCTGCTAAAATTTGTTCATCTTCTGATAAGTCATTCAGGGATTGGGAATGGTTCTGGATCTCGCCTAAGAAGTTAAGATCCTTACATACATAGCATGTAAATTGTGATGTTCAATATTACTAACTGTATGTAGTTCTCCATACTTTGGGTTTTTTAGCCAGTGAGGTGTTCATCAGGGTGCCAGTAGAGTGACTTAATTTCTTTTTGGAATTCAAAGTGGAGGACGATGGAGGTTATTTGAATCTATTCCCTTACAATATTTGTACATATGAGGCTATAGTGCCATTGTAGCTAAGAAAAACAGCTGATTTTACAAGGTGCTCAGAATAGGAGGCTTTGTCCATCTTCTTGTATCTATAGGGTGGAAACAAAATTAACATCCCAAATAATCGCATTTATTGAAAAGGGATTCATTGTAGTCTGAGGAAAAAGTGACATGAGCCCTTGTGAGTTTGCATACTGCCCCCAACTCTTTAGACCATCTTAACATTATCTTGCTCTCCTCAGAGTTCAAAAAATAAAATGGTAAAATGTGGCAGATGAGAAGTCATCATATCAATTCATACCTCTCAACCTCTTAAAAATATGGACAAAGCCTAAAATGATGGGGGACAAATAGGGACAGATTTTAAATATTGCTCTTACAAACTTAGAAAGTTGATAGAATAATAGGATTTGCAGTAGCATGAATTTTCTGAAGGATGTGGAGTCATAAAATGAAATGTTTGTCATTATTTAATAACTTCAATCCGCAGCTATTTGCCAGAAAGGTACAGATTTTAAGAGGACCACACCAAATATGGGAAAAGATCTGAACATTCTGTGAAAATCTATAGGGTTGAGAGGTATGTATCAATTCTGTGGATGCTTTTCATGTCCACTGATTTGGGTTGGTTCGGAGCCTTTTAACTTCCTACCCATTGCCCAGTGTTTCATGCAATCTAGCAAGCTTTGTATTTAGAAAGTGAAGCTCAATGGTGTTAAATGCATCCTAATAATTCTGACAGCATCTCCCTATTCTTATCTGTGCACTAGATATGTCATCACTGTACTTAATGAACATCAAGTGTTATGCTCATCTGGAGAATTTAAAAAAATTTGCCTAAGGGCTTGCATGCCCTATTGTAGGCTTTCAACTGCTTGGTGTCAAGGACTTTCTTCTTAACTGATTTGATTCCAATGTCTAGTTTCCCAGGCCTGCCTCTTCTTTTATAGCAGTCTGTTGGAACTATACCATAAGGGCTACCGTTTGAACCTGTGTAACTGCAGACAAGGAAGGCTATCTGAGATGAAATTTGGTTTACCACAAAACTACCTAACAGCTAAAGTCAAGCTAAATTGTCAGCACTGCACTAATCATCTGTGGTATCACTGGTTTTGAACTTTTCTTATTCAAAGCTCTGAGTACAGGTTGGTTGTCTGAAACAATCCTTTTGTTCTCAAAGTACAGACTCTGCACAAAGATTTTCAGCTATGTGAGCATCAGCTCTAGGAATTTCATAGTTCTCAGAATACCATAGTGACTATATTTCTTTGTTCAAAGCATTACAAGTCACGTCCCTCTAAAAAATGTATAATATCCCCATAGAATCCCCAGCATCTGTGCATAATGCAATATCATTACTGCCTAATCAATCATTCTGCTGAAAAAATGCTTGAAAAAGCCTTAAAATTTTTCTTCCATACTTTCATGTATAGCCTTTACCTGTCTAGGTACCTGGACCCTCTGGTAGTTTTGCTTCTTCCACTTCAGAAGAACTGCCAAAGATCTAGTGATGGTCCAGCCCAAATCTACTACATCTGCACACAGAAACCCCCAGCATTGATATGACATGCCCAACCAAACATTTACATTTTTGTTAACATAACGTCACTTTGTTCTATACAAAGTTCTCAACTTGCTCATTGGCAGACTAAAACACTTGATAACTGGTGATTACCTGCAGCCATCATAAGACTAGATTCATAAAGATCTTTGCAGAAGCCCTTGAAACTACCGGTCTGGTTATAGCAAAATTATATCTATATAATTTGCACTGGTTGGTTGAGTAACCATGGGTCCCACAGATACCCGAAGTAGTGGTTGCTTTGCATTTCTAACTGGGTAATCCTTTAACAAATACAGTAATATCCTTGAGACGTGAAGGACTGTGGGATAGAAAGCATTATCCTGTTTCATAGGCATGGAAAAAGGAAGCAATGAGGGGGAGAGAGAAGGTGTATAGAAAACAGGAAGGGCAGCATTTGATATGACTGCCTATGCTAACTGACCATGTTTTTATCAGCGCTATCATACAGAGCATGACACACACACACATATATATATATATATATATATATATATATATATATATATATAAAACTGTACTTGTGTGTGTGTGTGTGTGTGTGTGTGTGTGTGTGTGTATACACACACACAAGTGCACACAATATACAGTAAGTATATTACTATTTGTTGTACACATATATCATTGAGGTACATTTAATTTAAAAAGTGGTCATACTTATGTTGGTCTAAATGTTTTTTCCTCAAATTATTAAACTGATCAAAAACAGAAAACAATTTCCTTTCCCTGTCAGTAAGCCAAAAAAAATGAAACTTCGATATCTTTACAACATATTCTGTCTGCAGATTTAAGAAAAGGGTGTTTAGTATCCTAATGTGTAGGATTTGGGCTATCACACATGATTAAGGGTGGGCAGGGGGCTTTCCAAATGTCTCCTCTATATCAGCTTTACATAGGTATGACACACACACACAATATACAGTAAGTATATTACTATTTGTTGTACACATATGTCATTGAGGTACATTTAATTTAAAAAGTGGTCATACTTATGTTGGTCGAAATGTTTTTTCCTCAAATTATTAAACTGATCAAAAACAGAAAACAATTTTCTTTCCCTGTCAGTAAGCCAAATAAAAATGAAACTCCAATATCTTTACAACATATTCTGTCTGCAAATTTAAGGAAAGGGTGTTTAGTATCTTAATGTGTAGGATTTGAGCTATCACGCATGATTAAGGTGGGCAGGGGGCTTTCCAAATGTCTCCTCTATATCAGCTTTACATAGATATGACACACACACACACACACAAAATATATCAAGAATACGATCTCTGAGGGGCATGGCCAGAATGAGACTAGGATAGCAAAACTTTTCTTCTGCTCTGCTACTACATATATTTCTAATAGATTAATTTTATTTCTACATAATCCTAAACAACTCAGTTAAGTGAATTACAATAAACTTTGGTGTCCTAAAGGATTATATCAAAAAATGTTCTAAAAATTCAACTTTTCCTGTTAAAATCAGTGAGTGAATATTTCTTGTGTCCTGCAACACCATGAGTTATACAAAGGCAGAATCTCAAGACTCTGTGTTCAAAAAAGAGCTTCAGTCATTACTGACTAATATTCAAGAATTTTCTTTGAAAATAGATTGATTGCACACAAAAATAGATGACTTTAAGAATAACTGTTCAAAACAAATGGACCAAATTAATGAAGCTCAGCAGTTACAGAGAAAACAGACTTCTGGCATTGAAGACTCCTTGAATGATATGGAAGGAAGACTAAGGGAAGGGGAGAGCAATACTGAATTCCTTTTAAAACACAGCAACTCTTTTCTAGCCAAAATAGATGAAATTGAAAACATCCCATAGGAACAACATTCATATTTTTGATCTATCAGAAGGAACAGAAGGTAACAGCATAGTTAATTTCTTGTTTACCTGGCTCCCTAAAATTTTGGATTGGTCTGAAGCTCTCTCTTTTGGTATAGAGAGCACACAGATCTCTGATTAATCCTGTATCAAGGTCCAGTACTTCCCTGAGATCCGTCGTGGTTAAATTTATTTCATCTCAGGATAAAGAGCTGGTACTCAAAACTGCCCAGGTTAAGTCACTACTTAAAGCAGAAGGAAATATTAATTTTGATAATGACTATTCAGCAACTGTGATGTCTAAAAGAAAACAATTCCTTCCCCTTATAAAAGAATTTAAAAAAAAGCAGATAAAAGTACATTTACTGTTCCTGGCTAGGCAGAAGATTTTCTTTTCTAATGGGGTTAAATTCTTCAAAGATCTTGAGCTTGTATTGTCATAACTACAAATTAATATTTTTTTTGAACAAACTGAGGATATGGATTGGTCCCTTATATCCTTAAAAAGACAAATAGAGACAAATGGAAATAAGACATATGAGGAAATAGAACAAATTAAGGGGAAAATAAAAAGCTTTACTTTTCTCTTTTCTTTATTCGCAAAAGAAATAATATGTCAAGGATTGTTTTTCTTTTCTTTTCTTTTTTTATGTAAACAAGCTTAGTTTTACTTATTTTTATATCTTTACAAGCAAAACATGAAATGACAACATACTCAACATTAACATAAATAGGAATCAGAAAATCAACAAGCAGTCTACTAAAGTAAGGTAACTGAATTCCTTTTTTTCTGTCTTATGCTTATCTAATTTACAGATAATTAAGAATCATTTTAATAAGCCATAAAATATTATTAGTTTCCCTTAAATGAAGCATACAGCATTTATACTACTATATAATCTGAAGGTTACATAGGTTCATAGGTTAGTGCTAGGCTAACTGCCCTTGTGAGCCATTGTAAGCCTAGCCAATTATCCCTTGTGAGACTCAAACCCTGCACCTTGTGTTTGTAAGGCAAACACCTTAACCATTAGGCCACCCTCCCAACCCCTTACAGAATTGCTTACTCAGGAATAATGCATACTTTATATTTGCAGAAGAAAATGACTGCAGTATAACACATAGCTGAATTTAAAGTTGTCTAATTCCTATAAACTGCAGTTACCTACTAAAGGAAAACACACACTATGAATGCCATCTTATACTTTCTTGTTATAAAACGGAAAAGACATTAACAGTATTAAATTAAAACTGCTACTTAAATGGTATACTAAAAGAAATGACAAATAAACATTTTTCACCTAAAGAGTGGAAACTACTCAATGCAACCATTAATTACAGTAACATTTAGAAAAGCTGTTACACTAAAAGTAATAGTAAAACCTAAAAGATGCCTGTATTCCTAGTGCATAGATGTAGATAATATGTTACTGTTCTGTTTACTGGAATGATGTATGCTGTGCTGGATTGGGGGAGGGGGTGATTGCAGTTGCTATGGATGTGTGTTTTGATGTCTAACAGTGGAGAGATTGTGAAGTTTTAAATGGCTTTGAAAAAATCTCTGTACGTATGTGAAATGTTCAGGTTCAACATGAAAGATATGGAAATTGTTGTGACTGATGAGTTGTCCTATGCAAGGTGCTTCTGTGGTAGTTAGATATGAAGCCCCTCTCTCCATAGCTTGAGCATATTTTACTTCATTTAGAACACACAAAGTTTTCTCTGGTAAACAGAGTTCAGATGGAATTCCTGCCTTAACAAGAGAACAGAGCTGTTCATGTTCAGAGACTCTGACTGACAGGCAGCTTTAGAAGGTTAATTTGAATAAAAGGCGGAACCTTTTAGATATGTATTAGCTCACATTTCACTGCAACTATAGTGTGATAGTAATTGTCAATGAATGGTAAAATTAATATGTATATATATATATATATATATATATAAAATGTATAGAGCTTCATTATTAGAGGTTTGACATACATGATATGAATATTTTGTCAATAAACTTGTCTCATACATAAAGCAAAAGAAGCAATAAACTGTATACTTGACAGAAATAACACAGGAGGCTTTCATTTACAGTAATAAACCACTGAATATAAACAAATAATGAAATATTATTTAAACATTGTAGAACACCTATTCATTTACTTTAATTTAATCTTATAAAGAGGGAATAGAATGGTCTGAAAGTACATCGTTCTTATGGTGGGACACACCACTTAACATTTAATATTGTTGTGAAGCAGTCTTTCATATTTTTTACTACTGATGAATTTCAAAACTATGCATAGATAAGGAACAATAATAAGAGATGTAAGCAAATTTTACTTTAACACATTACTGAACACACAAAATTGGAGAATGTATATGTTAAATAAGTTAAGATGTGAAATAGTTGTTCTACTATTATGTATTAACAATGCTTTAAAGCAGGGGTGTCCAACCCTTTGGCTTGCCTGGGCCGCATTGAGTGAAGAAGAATTGTCTTGGGGCAACGGCCGGCCTTAGGCATAAGCGAACTAGGCAACCGCCTAGGGCGCTGTATGTGTCAGCCTCCTAAAGGGCACAATTTCCGTTTATTTATTTTAATTAACTTACTTTTCTTATTATGCGTGCGAACCCATAATATGAATAGTAAATTCATTAAAATAAATACGTAAATAATAGGGTGCCAGAATCATAGTGTGAGGGGGAAGAGCAAGAGCCCTCCCACTTCTATACCTGCAGGTTGACCAGAAGGAAAAAAAAAATCTTCATTCCACGGTAGTGAAGTCTTCTCCTTTAAGGAGGAACGTACATGCGTCACGTACATGCCGACGTGGATGTAAAGATGTTCCAAGTTGCGCGCTGAAATTAACTACAGCTGGAGACTTTGAACAGCTGTAACGGCCGGTCGGTAGGTGGCTGGTTTGGTACGTTAGACTGTAAATGTTAAATCAGAAGTGGTGAAAAACAGAGAAGTACAGGTAAATCTGTTTCGTGTACTGATATGTGTTAGTGTTATTTCGGGATTCAGGTCATTGTTTTGGCTTTGGCCATGGTACCATTTAAAGGCTGGAAAAGTAGTCTGGAGTTTTTTTTTTTTTTTGTTTGTTTTTTTTTATTTGAAGCTTTATGATTGGGGCCACTCGTGGTTCCCTTGGCCTAATAAGGAAACATTTAGTGTCGTGAATATAATCTGACAGTCTCGTGCCCAGCGTGAAGTGTTAAGGGACTGTTTTGTGAAAGCCTCCATTAGGAGTGTAGTCAGAAACTTCTACTTTGTGCTACAAAAGTGCACTGTGTCCAACTCCTGCCTCCATCAGTCTCCCTTGCCCATCATTTTCCTCTGATTCTCCACCCCTCTCATATACTACAATAAAATATTTATTTATATATGCAGCAGTGTCTCCTTTACGCAAGTTGCTTACAACACAGGACAGTTTGAGTAAACCTGCACTGTTTGAGGGATGTGCAGAAGAAAAAAGGGACTTTCTTGCATGGCAACACACTTGTAAACCGTATTTTTCACGTACCTCTCAACTATCTTTGATTTTTACCTGTACTTTAGCTTTGCCTCTCTTAATCCCACCTAAAACTGGTGACTTTTGGAGAAAAGGTAGTGATTGAATTACAATTAATGGCAGTACTAAGAGTTATACACTTTTTTTTTTTTTACTTCAGAAATAGTATATCAGTTCAGTCTCTATTCGGTCAGTCACTGTCTCAGTAGTATTAATATTTTTGTAGTCTCTCTGATCACTTCAGGATATATCCCTAATTGGTTGAGAGCTATGATTCTTCATATCCATTCATCATCTCTTGGATGTTTTACCTTGTCATTGCTCTGCAATGATACACCTTGGGTCAGAAAGTGTTTATCTTAACTGAATGTGAGTTGGACTCCGTGTTTTGTTTTCACTCACTTCCCAGTTAGAGTTAATAAATGAAATGCAACAAAACTGATAGACTAGAGCAATAATGGCTTCCAACCAGTGCAGTCCAGGAGGTTACAAAAAGGCAGAATTTGACAAAGACTTTGACCAGATTAGAGTGCGTGCGTGCGGTACATCTATAATTTGAGATTCCCTTATGATTGTCAATAATGATCAACTTGCCGCCACCTTAGTGAAGATAAACTTTATGCTAGTGACTTAATTGCTTTTTCATAGTCTGTCAAGAAACTGTATGTTACAGCAACATTATTTATAGAAATGTTTTAGGGTACTTGTGAGGCAAACTGTTATTTTATTTTTTGGTAATGGGGTCCTCTAGACTTGTTCCTTGAGAATCATGCAGAAGATGATGGGGTGCTACCCCAACTTATAATGGCCTTACAGAAAGTAAAAATTGCATTTAATGCCAACACATCTGTCATATACAGATACTGTATTCATAATGTGCAGTGCACATGGTCCTGTATTCTTCACAATTACCATCTACCCCACCATTTTACTTAAAGGTGATATTGTGTGCATCGTATTGAGAGGATGGCATCTGAGTCTTGCAGTGTACTGACGGTGTTTCAAGATAGAGATGCAGTATGTATATAGATAAACTTATTTAGCTGGGCATAAATCCCTACATCACTCAATGGGTTGCCAACTGACTTACTGACAGAATCCAGACTGTAAATGTAGCCGACTCCAAATCCAGCTCCAGACAAGTGGAGTACCTCAGTGTTCGGTCCTGGGACCGCTCTTGTTTGGCATCTACTTCTCTGAAGTACAGGCCAACACTCAGGAACTCTGGCTAACAACGTTCACAGATAACTACAAACTGGGAGTCATTATTGAATCCCCAAATGATGTAGATATTCTACAAAAGGGCCTTACGGAAACAGATGCTTGGTGCCAGAGCCATGGGTTCAAGCTTAATGCCAAGAAATGTATAGTTATACCCTTTGGGAAAAAACATGTACCCATGAATTACCACATAGGTGGCAGCACACTAAATGCCGAAAGTGTGAAGAGAGACTTAGGGACACAGGTGGACAGTGGTCTCACCTTCGATAACCACATTGTCACAACAGTCAGGAAATCCTTCCATGTGGCACACCTCATCACTAAGGGCTTTTTATCCAGAAAAAAGGAGGTCATTGTCCCACTGTACTCATCCCTCATTAGACCTGTTATAGAGTACAACGCCCCATTTGGTATGTACCTCACAAGACATATGCAACAGCTGGAAAGGCCACAGAAATACCTCATTAAAGAATCACAGGCCTAAAGCAGATGCCCTATGCTGACCATCTAAAAAAAACCCAGCTATACTCTCTGGCATATCATGTACTCTGAGGCAATCTCTGCTTAACATACAAGGCCATGTCAAACCCAGAGCTGTTGGACATGCTCCACTTAAAGAAATCCCAATCCCTCAGAGCCACACGCTCCAGAGATCTAAACCTTGTCATCACAATGAACAAAACATGCTGGAGGGATAGGTTCCTGACCCAGAGTGCCTCCTTGGCCCTCTTTAAGAGGAACCTTGACGATTGGATGGGAGATAGGAAATTCACCCCGGGGATCACATCAGTCGCCCTGCTAGACAGGGGTCCAGGGAAGTAAATATTGTGGGAAAAAATATCCGGGGAATTGTTTGGCTAGGCTTGTGTAGGCCCTAGGGCTTATAGCCTATTACCAACCTATGAACCTATAAACTAGCACTTCAGTGATGAGGGGGGTAATTCCATGTGTACGTGTGTTGTCATTCGGCTTAAAAAGAATGTAAATGTATGTGTATGTCTGGGAAGTTTAAACTGGGCTTCTGTATGCCAGAGGAGAGAAAGTATGTGTGTGCCCAGTTGAAAAACTCTTATAACATATCTGTGCCATTTCTTTCAATACTTTTGTTGGCCCCTCATAACAGCAGATACCAGAGTTCCTTGGTGATGCGTGACCATCTTACTATTGTGATTCTCTCCCTTTTTGTGCTAAAATTGTAACAAGTATCATTTTAAGCTATTTTGCAATTGAGTTCTTGTATTTTATACTGGCTACAGTGGATATCGGTAAGGATTACACTCTCATCTCCTAAACTAATCTGGAACAACGCACCTCTGATTAACTGTTTCAGTGTTTGTTAACAAGATTACCTTGAGGGCAGAATTAACAAACTCTTTCAGTGTTTGTTAACAAGATTACCCTGAGGGCAGAATTTATCTGGATCTTTTAGCCTGTCTCATTTATCTGAATCTGCAGGTACTGTGTTACTTTGCATGGAGTGTTTATATTCACTGTAGGCATTCTGGTCTCTTGATTTAGGAAAGTCTCCGTGATTTTACAGTGCTTTAGCTATTGTGCTTTGAGAAGTAGCTAGGGTGACAGTGCTTTAGCTATTGTACTTTGAGAAGTAGCTAGGGTGACAGTGCTTTAGCTATTGTACTTTGAGAAGTAGCTAGGGTGACAGTGCTTTAGCTATTGTGCTTTGAGAAGTAGCTAGGGTGACAGTGCTTTAGCTATTGTGCTTTGAGAAGTAGCTAGGGTGACTTGTCTGCACATATAACTGGCGTTTTGATTGATTACTGATGTGATTACATAGCGCAATGCTCATAGCTGGTGAAACTTCCTGTGAATGTTCTATTTCACCACTGTATATAACGTGATTTTGCCATTTTTTTATTGTTTTTTCTATACCCTGTTTATATGGATAACCTGCACTGATAGATAACCATTCTATTTTTGTATATCTCTGCTTAGTGATGAATCATTAGTTTCTGTAATGTGCCAGGGAAGGTTTTTTTTACTATCTAAGCAATACTGAATTTTGCTAGCTTCAACTTTAAGAACACTTTACTAAAAATCTGTCCTTCGTTTCCGACTGTGCTGAGTTTATGGTGTGGTGCATCTCTGTTTGATTATATATTTTTGCCTCATATTTTTGGTCTCTTCCTCATAAAATTTGTGGTTTGCTGGCAAATCACAGAGGATTTAAATAATTAAATGTCATACATTTGAGTTTCAGCCTTCATTTCCTTCCAAAAAAGTCATGCTAAGACAAATGTTATTCTAGCAGCTTTAAAAGTCTATAAGAGCAATATTTATAATGTGCCCCTGTTTGGAGTCCTTTGCCCCCCCCCACCCAATTTATTTTAGGCTTTGTTCAGATTTCTTGTGCTAAGAGGTTGAGAGGTATGGATGCATGGTATGTGGGAGGGTGGCCTAATGGTTAAGGTGTTTGCCTTACAAATACAAGGTGCAGGGTTTGAGTCTCACAAGGGATAATTAGCTAAGCTTAAAATGGCTCACAAGGGCAGTTAGCTTAGTACTAATCTATGAACCTATGTAATGCCCTAGTTTCTGATTATTTGTTGCATTTTAAGGGTGGATAGGGGTTCTGCATTCCTTAGTGTGCCTTCCTTTCTATAAGATGCCTAGTAACTATGAACTTGTCATTTTTTCAGTCATTCATGTAACATAGGCAATTAATTCTTCAACAGCAGCAAGCACCGAATTTGTAGATGAAACAGAAATGTAATGTTGTTTACCAGTAACAGCCACTTCATTAGTTACAAATCTGTTTAATGTAGAATTATTCGGATGAATTTTATTTCTGCAGAGATTGTGCTTATTGACTGATAGTGGTGGGTTGTAATGGTCAGAAGTCTTGAGTGGCCTTTTATGGTTGAAATTTTCTGAAATGGGCAGTTATTGGTTCATATATTTTGTTTCACTGCTTATTAAAAGAATGTTTACAAACTACAAATTTAAAACACATTCTAATAAGTGGTGCTGTATTATGCAATGAATATGAGGTGAATCAAAGAACAAATGCATGTATACATGTCCCTAAAAAACTGTGTGGAAGGAGTCTGTTTTGAAAACAGCACAAAGGTAAACTGAATTCTCCACTGGCCAGATGCATTTTCTATGAATGTGGGCTTTTATGCCATTTCAATAAATGAGAGTTTCAAGGGCAGATAAGTTTACTGCTCATGCTAAGTCTGTTTTCATTGCTAGACTATATTGTTTGTTTAGCACCTGGCTTAATGTTTTTGTGCTATTTTATTTCAATATCTGTAATCACTGCAGAAGCAAATAAGAGAACCATATGCATGCTAACTGGTGAGAAATAACCAAATAATATAACACCTGAATGGCTGAGGAGGGGGCTGCTGCTAGGAGGGGTACAAGGTTGCTGCAGGAGGGACTGCTCTGGGGGGTGGTCTATTACCCTGCCTAGGGCCCTATTTGACCATGATCCGTCTCTGGTATTTAAAGTTGAAAATACGTACTAAAGTAGTTGCAGGTTAACTGCATTACAAGGTATCTTTCTTCCTATGCATTTAAATTCAAGGAAATGACCAGAGTGGCTTTCTTGGGCAGTGACCTACCTGTGGCTGTGTCTCAAATAGGAGTGTTTCATGAGTATGTTGTGGGTGGGGCTTAAGGAGCACCAGAGTACTACTTTGCCTAGGGCGCCATTTCGGCTAAGGCCGGCCCTGCTTGGGGCTGCATATAACATATATAATATAGTTAACTGTTTCTGTCACTGGTGACCAAAGTTGACCTCCTGGTTCTACTCAAGGTGCATTCAGGCAATAAGTGTAATAATGAATGCCTAATACTTACCTTAAAATTCTAATTCTCTAACATCTTAGTAACTATTTTTTCAGGTAAACAGATATGGAACCATTGGAGCATAATTTGCGTAGCTGTTAAGAGAAAGATACGATGCACCTGCATATATATATTTTAAAATAGTCAGATGTTTCTCAACAAAAACACAGTGCTTCCCACATTTTTAGAACTTCATTAGGCAACAAATATCAGAGTAGAAATGGAAACTTGGGATGCATGTTTAAAATGCCAGTACATATTTTCAAAACAAATCTGGACAGCTGACATTAGACTATCTCTAAATTTCAAAGGGATGTATTTAGTGTGTGTCCCAAAGTGAAGATAAAACGTAAAGTTTTTTTGCCACTTTTTGTTATAATACTATTGTTCAGCTTCACATCTTAACTGTTTTCATTCCTCTCTCCATCCAGAGAGAGGTTTCTCCCTACAAAGTATGCAGAAGCTCTTAAATAAATGACCCTTCCAGTAGTCTGGCCATGTATGTACAAGCAGTTATGACATCAAAATGAAACATTTTCCCCAAAGGCCCCTCCTGTAGATTGCCCATGTATGCACAAGGACTTTGACTGACATCAGAATGAATCATTTCCCACAGAATCCTTCTAGCAATGTAACTATGCATTCCCAAGCACTGACATTACACCAAAATGAAACATTAGCCCAAACAACTCCAGTAGTTTTCCCTTGTATGCAGACATAGTTACAAGACATCAAAATGAAACATTGCTGAAATGAACCCTCTAGTAGTTTGCCCATGTATTCACAAGCACTTAAATGACATCAAGATAAAATATTTCCCCAATGACCCCTCCAGTACTTTGCCCATGTATGCACAAGCACTGAAATGACACCAAATTGAAACCTTTTCCCCAATGACCCCTTCAGTAGTTCGTACATGTAGATACAAGCACTTAAATGTCATGCAAATTAAATATTTCACCCACAACCCCTCCAGCAGTTGCCCATGTATGCACACACTTAAAAATAATGGATGGACAAAGATCCAAAACCAGGGGCAGTTTTTAATTATTGCTCTTTTAAACATAGACATAAGTTATGCATTAGAATGCATTTTCAGTGTTATTCAAAGGCTCAAACTAAAAGTAACCTCTCTCCATAATGATTTCCTACAAAACTGCAAATTTAATTTGGAATGAACAAATATCAGGTAAAATGTGGACATTCTGCAAAAATTCAGACAGTAGGCAATCTAACATTTCACACAGCTACTTCGAAAGGGAAATATAAACAGAAAGTGAAGAAGGGACAAACAACTCTCATTTTGAAGGAAAACAACTTCTGGTTAAGGGATGAGTTCAAAGCCCTCCAAATCAACAGAAAGAATACCTGGCATGAATGGAAATACAATCCCGCAAACATCTTACACCTACACAATTGCACAACCTTGCAAAGAAGCAGATGGACACCACAAAACCTAATTAAACTCTTACTTATAAAATGAGTCTACTTCTTTACATAGGAAAGATGGAAATCAGAAAGAAGTGTAATGTTTTGGTAGGATTAGCTTACATGAGTATAGGGATGAAAGAAAGGTTCTGGGCAATGATGCATGTGATAAGTGCAAAGTGAATAATCTGATTGCTGTCTCTCGACTATCTCAGTTTCAGTCTCTTCCTTGCAACTAGAGTATATGGCAATAGAATGGGACAGTAAGAGGAGTAATGGGCAGCTGTGTTACATATGTGACAGGATGCTGACTTCACAGTCCTTGGTAATTAAATTATTTATCAAAAAATATAAAAACTAAACTATCTGATGACCAAATGAAATTAATTAACAAACTGATCTCTATGTCTGAACTTCAAACTCAAATTTCTAAACTGAAACCTAATAAAGAACCAGGTAATAATGGAATTATATCTGCACTTTGTAAGCTGTTACCCAAAGATGCCCTAGACATACTACAGAAGTTTTTTTTTTTCTGTAGTAAAGGACCTAGCTAAAGTTTCTCCTTCCTGGAAATATACCCTTATCTCTTCAATTTTAAAAACTGACAAAGATCCTACTGAATGCTCTTCATACAGGCTGATTTCACTTTTAAATGTAGATTAGAAATTGTTCATGGCAATTCAAGCTAATATATTAAAATATGTTCTATCCTCCATGACTGACAAAGATCAAACTGGCTTTATCTTAAACAGAAATACTTATGATAATGTTTAAAGAATAATTACAATAATTGACTCTGTAAATAAAACAAAAGAGATCTTAACATTAATGAGTCTTGATATTACTAGTGCTTTTGACTCGGTAAACTGGAAATATCTCTTGCTGGTTTTAGAAGAATATATTTTCTCAAGTAACTTCACACACCTTATTAATCTTGTTTATAATGATTGTTTTGCATATGTTAAAATAGGTACTGAGTCAATAAATTTTGAAAGGAATCAAACAAGGATGCCCTCTTTCACCTCTCATTTTTACCCTAATTATGGAATCATTTGCTAATTTTCTCAGATCAAATGTAGCGATAAAAGGTATTAACATAATGAAAATTTAAACTCTACAATTCAACTGTTTGCTGGTGACATACTACTGACATTAAATGATGGTGATAATTCTGTAGCTGCATTTTTCTTAGCAATGGATGTATAACAAAGAAAATCTGGTTTAACATTTACCAGTGACAAAACAAAAACCCTACCTATAAATTGAAATAAGAACAGAATCAAAAATAAATTCATTAACTATATTGTCAAAGAAAAAAAAATGAATTATTTAGGAAAAAGTATGACAGATAACATTAAAGATATAATAAATCATAATTATACTAACAGTATACACATACCTCTCAACCTGGAAACATCAAAAGTCTGGACAAGGCCCATGAAAAATATGTACAAATCTGTATGCTGATTAACATAAAATTTGCATACATAATTTTGTAACCCCTCCCACTCCAATGGAATTGTAGGATACCAACTTCCAAATGCAAACTGAAGAACAGACAACCAAAATATGGCACCAGAGTCCCCCTGCAGCCATTCCAATGTCCCATTACGTGGCTATTTCGCCCCATTTACCATAAACACTAATGTGCATACTGCTTTACTTGTACAATGATTATTTGGATTTTATTTTTACATTTTAAAGCATAATGCACAAACACTAATAGACATCTGCTAAGCAAAACAATACTGTCTCACAATGAAAACAGACAGCATTAAAACTTCTCTGCCCTTGAAATTCACATTCACTGAAACAGCATTGAAACCCACACCACATCCAAAGAAAATGCATCTGGCCAGTGGTGGATAAAGATTACCTTTGGGCTGTTTTCAAATCATAGGCCCCTTGCACACAAAACGAGAACATACACATGTTCTTTGATACACCTTCCTGACTTTATTAAATTATATTCCTTGTATAATATAGCACACTTGATAAACTTAGAGCACTGACCATTTTTCCAGTAGGCAATGAAACAATATATATATATATATATATATATATATATATATATATATATATATATATATATATTTATATAAAAAATGACAGTAGTGTAAGACATGGGCATCTTGCATAGCTTCTCAAACTTATTTTCAATTTCAGTTTCTTGCTTGACTTACTCTGATTTGTGTTCTCATACCAACTCAATAGCTGTAAGTGCACAACAAAACAAATTAGGCAAACTGCACATTTTAAGACTTCCAATTTTTAGTCCAAGTACTGACAGACCCCCTCCTACATTCATCCTGAAGTATCATAACTATCATTGTAATCCAGGTGCTGTTAACTGGCCACTCCTGCTTCTCCACTGCCTGCACTGGAAAATATTTACTTCTCCACTGTCTGCAGTGGAAAAATATGTGTTTTATCTTGAATGCTGGAAAATGTAATGTACTTGTTTAAAAAAATTTTCTTATAATGCAGCACAGAACATAATTTGGATTTTCTGTTCCTGAATTTGAGTTAATGATATGTGTTGCTCTTTCCACTGAGGCACAAATGCCCTTGTGCATGACATAGGATCATAGGTTGGTACTAGGCTATCGGCCCTAGGGCCTACACAACCCTAGCCGTAGCAATTCCCTGGATAGTTCTTCCCACAAAATTTACTTCCCTTGACCCCTTTCTAGCAGGGTGACTGATGTGATCCCTGAGGTGAATTTCCTTTCTGCCAAACAATTGTCAAGGTTCCTTTTGAAGAGGGCCAAGGAGGCACTCTGCTTGACATGTATGGGCAGCCTATTCCAGAGCATGGGGAGACTCTGGGTCAGGAACCTATCCTTCCAACATGTTTTGTTCATTGTGATGACAAGGTTTAGATCCCTGGAGCATGTGGCTATGAGGGATTGGAATTTCTTTAAGTGGAGCATGTTCAACAGCTCTGGGTTTGACATGGCCTTGTATGTTAAGCAGAGATCACCGCTGAGTAGACGATATGCCACAGAGTATAGCTAGAGTCTTTTTTTAGATGTTCAGCATAGGGCATCTTCTTTAGGCCTGTGATTCTTTTAGTGAGGTATTTCTGTGGCCTTTCCAGCTGTTGCAGATGTCTTGTGAGGTACATACCAAATGGGGCATTGTACTCTATAATGGGTCTAATGAGGGATGAGTACAGTAGGACAATAATCTCCTTTTTCCTGGATGAAAAGCCCTTAGTGATGAGGTGTGCCACATAGAAGGATTTCCTGACTGTTGTGGTGATGTGGTTATCGAAGATAAGACCACTGTCCACCTGTGTCTTTAAGTCTCTCATCACACTTTCATTGTTTAGTGTACTGCCACCTACGTGGTAATTCATGGGTACATGTTTTTCCCCAAAGGGGATAACTATACATTTCTTGGCATTAAGCTTGAGCCCATGGCTCTGGCATCAAGCATCTGTTTCTGTAAGGCCCCTTTGTAGAATATCCACATCATTTGGGGAATCAATAATGGCTTCCAGTTGGCAGTCATCTGCAAACTTTGTTAGACAGGGTCCCATAGCGTTTGCCTGTACTTTAGAGAAGTAGATGCTAAACAAGAGTGGTCCCAGGACTGAACCTTGATGTACTCCATTTGTCACCTGTATGAAGCTGGATTTGGAGTCTGCTACTTTTACAGTATGGGTTCTGTCAGTAAGCCAGTTGGAAACCCATCAAGTGACGTAGAGATTTTTGCCCAGCTTAGTAAATTTATCTATGATTCCAGAGTGGGGGATGGTGTCAAAGGCCTTGTTGAGGTCCAGATAGGCTGTGTGGACCTCCTTACCCTCGTCAACAGCTCTGGAGACTGACTCAAAGAAGTCAATCAGTTTCAGGAGACAAGATCCTCCCTTTACGAACCCAAACTGAGTGGGGTCCAGTATTTAAGGTTGCCAATGTCTTTGTTTATAAGTTCCATGATAATACATTCAATGCCCTTGTAGATCAGGCTCGTGAGACTGATGGGACGGTAGTTCCTGGGATCCAAGGTGGATCCCCCTTTGTGGAGTGGGATAACTATAGCTGTGTGCCACTCAGTGGGCATGAAGCCTGAGGTGAGGCTATGATTAAACATGACACTTAGGTGAGGTGCCAGTTAATTTTGTAGTTCATGTAGTACACAGCCCGGGATGTCATCAGGTCCCATGGATGCTGTATTCATAGCTTTGGAGAGTGCGTTTTTTACCTGTGTGGCCGTGATTACCGGAATTTGGCGATCTTTTGGTATTGAGATGGGCCCATTAGGGGGTGAGAGGGGGATGAAGTTGGCACTAAATTGATCTGCCAGGATATTGGGAAAATCCTTGGGATCAGTATATTTAATGCCATTTTGTTGTAGCTCAGAGCAGATCTGAGCATTACCATTTAGATTCTTGACATAACTATAGAATGCCTTGTGGTTGTCTTTGAAATATTTAGCAATTTTATTTTCGTAACTAGCTTTGGAGGATTTTATGAGGGATCTCAACTTCTTACTGAGGCTGGTAAGGGAGTTTTTTGTATCCTGGGATTTTGCTCTTTTCTGCAACAGTTTCTTCTTTCTGTTGTATAGTTTTTTAATGCAGGGGATCACCAGAGTGGCTTCCTTTTTTTGGAGGAGAGCATTTTAGTTCTATTTTGGATGGTATGATTCATGCATGAGTGGATATGCTCGTACAGTGCCTTAGTGTAGGATTCAGCAGTTGAACTTTCAGCTCCCATCTGCATGGGTGTCATGATGTTTGTCACTTCTGACTTGAGTAGCATGAAGTTGGCTTTGGAGAAGTTTTTTACAGAGGTTTCCTTACTGGGGGTGGGGGTATGATGTGGATGTTTAAGGTGATTATCTTATGGTCAGACTCGACCATTGAGGGGGTGACCACTGGTGTGGAGCATCTATCTCCCATGTCAGTAATGACCAGGTCTAGGATATTGGAGCCCCTGGTGGGACAATGGATTAGTTGATGCAGGGCATTGAAATTTAAGAATTCCAAGAACCATTGGGAAAAGGAGTTGGTACCCGAGTAGTTTTTCCAGTTAATGGCAGGGTAGTTGAAATTATCCAGTATTAGGGTGTTTGGTTGTATCTTAATATTTCCAGTATGTTTAGAAAGGTGTAGTGAAAATCTTGGGGCATGGTGGGGGATCTGCAGCAAGCTACAATTTGGATTGTAATCTTACCTAGTGTTAGTTGCACCTGGAGAATTTCAGATGCATTGTGTTGGGCAACTAGCCTGGAG
Source organism: Protopterus annectens (assembly GCF_019279795.1). Taxonomy (NCBI): domain Eukaryota; kingdom Metazoa; phylum Chordata; order Ceratodontiformes; family Protopteridae; genus Protopterus; species Protopterus annectens. The sequence goes on from NC_056732.1 coordinate 942,897,884, forward strand.
GTGTGAATATCCTTGGTTAATATGGACACTCCTCCACCTTTAGTGTTTCAGTCTTGGTTTGGTGACCGAGAAGTGTGGTAAGAGTTGTAGCCAGGTATTGCAGGGGTGCTCTCTGAGCCTTGAACCAGGTCTTAGTTACTGCACAGATATCAATCACAGATACTCCATTTTTAGGAGTGCCTCGAGAGAGTGCATTTTCAGGTTTAGACTTCTAGCATTGAGTAGCATTACCTTCAGATTTTGCATGCTTGTATCTGTTACGGTGGTGGTTTTGTCATTTGAACCTTGTCTGAAAAAGGCACTAAAGGGGTGGCAAGAGCTTTAGCCAGTAACCTGAATCCCAGGAGTGACAGGTGCGACCATCTCCGGCAAAGCATTGTGGTTTGTTGATCATGTCGCCTAGGCAGACAGATACCGAATCCCCTTTGTATAACACCTGAAGCTTAGCCAGTTGTTGAAGTCAATCATTTTGTCCTTATACTGTGGTATCATTCTGGGCGAAGGCAGGATGCTACTCAGGGTTAGGGTCATACCTGTCTGTGCCACATGATCCGAGAGCTCTTCCATGTTTCTTTTCATGTTGTCCAGCGAGGTATGTCTCAAGTCATTCACTCCAGTCATATTTGTACTTGTTGTGGAGTGACTTGAGTGCATGCGTTATGTGGTGGATCCTGGCACCTGACAGGCAGCTGACTGCAATTTTCTCCTTGTTCAGCCTGGTGAGTGGGACATCAGTATGCCTGACTATAGACTCCCCTATGACTAAAGTGTTAGGTCCATTTTCTTGCCTTAGGGGCTGTTGTTGGGTGGCACACTGGTGTTGTAAGCTATGTGTCTCTTTGATTGTGACTGGTGTTTGTTTGCGTTTCAGCTTCGAAGGTCCTTGTTGCTTGGGCAGGTTAATGTTAAGGGCCTCTGCATATGTGGGTTTAGTGTTGCTATGTGTGGGTGTTGATGCTATGGGTTTTGAAGGGCTATGTGTTGCTTGAGGTGTAGTACAGGTGTTAACCTTCTCCTCTTGACTTTCTAGCACAATCATGGCTGGAGAGAGCTTTGCTTCCAGTTTGGCTATGTAAGTGCATCTCTCACAGGTTGTAGTGTTGGGTGGTAGGAGGAGCGGGTTATCTGTGTACACGAAGCAGTTGCTGCATTGCCCCAGTATGCCCAGATTCACCAGGTGGACAGGAGAAATCACTGGAAGATGACCCTTGGACATGCCTGTTTAGGTGCTTTTTTTGTAAAGTACAAGAGCTGTTTTCCCTTACCTTTGCAAGATACTTTGCAATTATAGGCGGTTTAGTGCCTATGATTAATTTCTCCTTATTAACAAGGAAAGTTGAGTGCTTGTATCAATTTAAGGCTTCCAAGTGCTTTCCGGCAGGTTCCAGAACAAGTGCTAGTCACAGGGGTTCAGATTTTAATGCTACTACTGAGAAACCAGCTAGATCTAAGGGAAAATTTGAAGAGCAGACTTTCTGGCATCTAGAATAGTTTAACCGTAGCCCTGTGGTGCTGCACGATGCGAAAAACACGCAAATACACGTGTTTTTAAGCCAGAAAGTTGAAAGGGATATAAATCAGCCTAAAATGGCTAATAAAATTACAATTTCAGAGCTGGAAACTACTCCTCTAGTGTTAGATAGGCAGTACAATGCTCACCACTCCCACTGGTAAGCAGTAGGACTTCCCTCTACTACAGCAAGGTCTGTATAGCTCTGAACACAGAAAATAAAGTCCTAAAACCAGCAAAGCCTGGGATCTGGACTATACTAGCTAGGAAAGGCAGAAAATGAGCAAACAAGATAGTATTGTGGGGGGGGGGTTATTCGTTAAAACAGGTTTAACAATGCAATAATAAGGTAAATAAACACAGAAAAGGCTAACGCACTTGAGTGTATAGCCCTAAATAGTAAATGCAATTAAAACTCTACAAAATTAGCAATTTAAAACTTTTTTAATGAAGCAAGGCAAGTGCACAACTGAAAAACTATTTAGAGGCAGTAATACAGTAGAATAAGTAACTAGCTTACATATACAGAAAAGTCTATATATACAGAAAAACAGCTAAAACACTAAAGCAATTCAGATGCAGTACAACCTAGAGATCTTGAGTTGTAGCAATATTAAGGCAAATACAGTTTTAATAAATGCACTAAAATATATTCTATATTTCCAAAATGTTTGAGAAGCACAGTCAGAACACTAGGAGCTTCAAGCAATTTTTTTTTTTTTGGAAAGGGAGAAATGAGGAACAGAAGGAAAGTGGGTAGGCCTTCTCAGATGTTCTCTCTGTATTAGGTAGAATGAACTAATGACACTAGACTGGGAGCAGTGTCCAAGATCAGATTTAGAGTAGGGGAGGGCAACTGCAAGACTAGTAGGTATAAAGGCAAGATACCAATAGGGAGGGAGGTGGGGAGCTAGTCAGAACACACTACAGAAATCACTTCAGGCAGAAAACACTAAAGGCAGTGAGCCAATAGCTATAAAATACAGTAATAAAGTATGCATGAGACAATAAAAGTGCTATAAATATGTAGAATAACCAATAACTAGTAAAATTTCTCACTTCTGTTGTATCTGTAGCTACACCCTTGACTCCTTACACCTACCCCCATTAAAAGTACAACAACATTGCTCAGTATCAGCAATGCATCTGCATACTGTGGGAGTAGAACCCACAGCCTTCTGCATCAAAAGCAACTATTTAACCTGTTATGCTATTAACAAGGCAAGCAGACTCAGCATAAGCAACACTAAATATATCTTCCCCTGAAGCTCTCAGCTCTTTGTAAAATCAACTCGACACTTAATTGTATCTCACAAATTTGCAGCACAACAAATCTGAAAAAAGCCAACATTTTTTTTTTGGTGGGGGGGGGGGGGGCAAAAGCTCAAAAACTGGGGAACATTTTAAACATTGCTTGTATAATTTTGGAAAGTTGCTAGAATAAAATGTTGGTTACCACCATGCATTTCACTGCCAAGTTTTGAACCCAGGACCCTGTGAACTACAGTCAGAGCAACATACCACTATAAATCAGATTATACCACTATAAACAGCAGTTTCCTGAGCAAAAAAAGACTGAAACTTAAATGGCTATCATTTAGTGAATTCAGTTCTCACTTCTCACCATAGCTCTCAACCTCTTAGCACAAAAAAACTTGACAAAGCCAATAATGGGGGAATACTGAATTCATTTCTCACTTCTCACCATAGCTCTCAACCTCTTAGCTCAGAAAACCTGGACAAAGCCAGTAATGGGGGAATACAGCTATACTGATCTTATAAACTTAGCAGAAAAAAAACTGGACAAAGCCAATAATGGGAGAATACAGCCATACTGATCTTATGGGTCTATATTATAAGACCGAATGTTCACAACCGCAAACACCTAAACAGCGACACATAAATGCCAAACTCCTAAAATAGTGAAGGAAGCAAACATCGAAATCTAGAACACCAAACACATTTCCAACAACAACAGTGCCATACAGGTAAGCAAAACCTACATAAACTTAATTAAACACACTTTTGCAGGGGGCTGCACCCCACAAACCCCCCCCCACTTAAATATACCAACTCCGAGATTGCACTATAGTGGGGAAAAGGATATATTTCCTCTTCCCCATGATCACCCTGCTGGCTACAGAAATACTTTCAACATTCCAGAATTCTATGTTGATGTCCTTTGCTATTTTCGGAGTCGGCATTTATGTGTAGCTGTTTAGGTGTTCGCGGTTGTGAACGATCGGTCTTATAATATAGACCCGATCTTATAAACTTAGAAAATTGCTAGAATAAAAGGTTTGGTGTTAATTTCTTTTCTGAAGAATACGAAGTCTGAAATTCAAATGCCTGTCATTATTTAGTGAATTCAATCCTTCACTGAAATTCAGAAAACAACAGATTTTATGAGGAACAGAACCAAAAATATGAGGCATAAATGTAGAAGGTATTGGTGTTACCATTTCTTTTCCAAAGAATATGAAGTCTGAAATTCAAATGTCTGTCATTATTTAGTGAATTCAATCCTTCACTGAAATCACAGACACACACACACACACACACACACACACACACACACACACACACCTCTTTCTACCATATGGTACAGATTCGTCCATAGGCCGCAGCAAACAGCTCTTCCATTGGCACACACACACCTCTGCAGTTCTTCATACCTTTCCGGTGCAGCTTCATCCATCCATCAAATGGCTCTCAGTACCAGCATAGCTATCCAGTTTGGAAGTAACATTCTGCTTCGTCCATCAAACGGCTCTTCCGTACAGCATATCAAAATCTCATTAGGCAGCACAGCATAGACGATATCCAGCCTTACATTGCAGGTATTCCCACTAAGGATTTGAGCATGCACGTTGAGCTTCAGCTGTATTCTGACAGGCTGGGAGGCTGTTTCACGGAGCTGATGTCATTGCACATGTGATGATGTCAGCTCAAAAAGCCAGGAAATAAAATTTAAAATAAAAGTGACGGGAAACTCAGAAATGAAGGGGTGTCACTTGGGAATCATGGCACCCCATTATTTTGACACCAAAACTCGTTTTTTACAGAGTAATTTGGTATGGTTGAGAGATATGAGGATAAACAATATAAAGATTCTAATCGACAAATGGAATAACATTTTTTCATGATGGAAGAGATGTTATCTATAATCAAAATGATTATCTTACCAAAAATATTATATATTATACAATCACTATCATTACACCCCACAAAAACTTGTATTAAAGAATAGGAATTTAACACTTTAATTCTGAGATTTCTGTGGTATCCCAATAAAACAAGAATTGCTTTAAACCATCATATGAGAGACTGGGCAGCAGGAGAGATAGGGCTACCTGATCAAGAATTATATTCATTATCATTAATTATAAAAACAACATATCTTTGGATTAATAACACTTATACAACTAGGTGGAAAGAGTTTTAAGAAATCTTTTTTTAAACTCTAAACATAATAAATATTTTAATAATTATCTCATATTAAATTACAGTCTACATTGGTTATTAAAGGATTACCTTATAGGAAAAAGTCACCAAACAAGTGATTCCTGTTTCATTTCAACTATATTGAACATTTTTTTTAAAAAAAATGTATATATAGAAACCTGGCATATAAAGAGTGGATCTTACTTATATTTCCTATGGCATATATCCAACATTATATCTCCATCTCAAAGTTAGAAACAATGATCACATTTAAAGAGAAAAATCTGCCATATAGGTTTCAAGTTAATGAAAGATGAACAGCTACATTCTGTTCATTATGTTAAGAACAAATATGATTTAGATAAAGACATGTGGCTAGATGTACAATCCTGCAGACAACATGTTCATAGGTTCATAGGTTGATACTAGGCTATCTGCCCTAGGGCATTTACAAGCCTAGCGAGAGTGTGTTTGGCTTTCGCCACCCTTCTTAGATTAGTTGACTGTGCCTCTGTATAGTAGGTCACAGAAGATAACCCATGTTAGGTTAGTTTACCGTGCCTAGGGGAAATTAAAATAATGCAACCAAGGATGAGAGATCATATCCCAACATTACTTGAATATCTAATATTCTTAATGCAACAAAACATATTGGGACAGGGTCTCTTACCTAAATTATATAGAGTTATGAGAAGAGAAACAAAAAAATTGCAGTGACAATTATTGTAACTGTTTTACTCAAATTAATAATAGACCTTTGAGTGAAGAAGATAAAAAAAAATAAATCTAATATCTTCTAAACATACAACTTCATCTCTTAGAATCTCTTTACTTGGAATTTTTTGCATAGATCTTTCTTCACACCACATAAAACTGAATTAATGTTCAAGCAGAAACAAGTTTGCAAAAAATAACTTAAAGCGGATTGACAACGCATTTTTTTACTGTTCTGTCTTAAAACCTTATTGGAATAACATTAATCTCTTTTTTTGGAGATAAATTTGTTTTATCTAAAGTACTAATCCTTTTTAACACTCCTATTCCTATACGTTTAAAAAAATGAAATATCACATTTTGTTGTCTATACTGAAAAAGGTTATAACTCAGAATTGGAAGAACAAATCTACACACTCCAAGGAATGTATAAATATTGCAACTGTAGTCTGTAACCTGGAAATCATTATAGTTAAAGTCAAGAACAACCAGGAGTACCTCTTGCTACAATCCATGGACAAAACTAAGAGATCTGCTTAACAAGCAAAAATAACTGCATTTTAGGTTTAATATAATATATAATAATTTGAATGACTTCATAATTAATGGACACTCCTGTAAATACTTATTTTTTTTCTTTTGTGTATATGGTTTTCATTTATTATGTTCACAAATCTCTGACTGTAAATATTGTTGTGGTTATTTTACAAATTGAAAATCGAATAAAAACTTAAAAAAAGAACCCAATCTCTGAATGTCTCTTGTGTCAACATTACATAGTTGTAACATACACAAATTCTAACAAGAACCCAGTTTTTGAATGTTTCCCTTCAATCAGCATTATATGGGTGCAGCACACACGCGCACACACACACACACACACACACACACACACACACACACACACGCACAAACAAACTCTGTACCAAGAACCAAGTCTCTGAGCATCTGGTCTGTATTAGCATTACACAGGAGTAACGTACACACACACACACACACACACACACACACACACATACACCTACACACACACCCACACACACATGCACACTGTGTACAAAGAATCCTGTCTCAGAATTTCATGTTTAACATTACATCAGTGTACAATGTGTACCAAGAATTAGGACAAGCAAATTCCACTTTAAATAGAACCCAACAGCCTGTATCGGGGAGCACAGTTTAAAGATTATGTTCCCTCCATGCACTTCCTTGCCAGCAAAGCATCTGGGATCCCCAGCACACATCACAAGTTGTCTGCCTCTATAAAACTGCGCATTTTTGTGTTAAAGTGAGATTAAAGTTAATTAGAAAAGATACATCTTAGTTCTGCTTTACTGTATGCAAGAGACACACAGTTGTTCATGCAGCGTTTCATCCCATAAGCCCCAGAAACACACACTTAACCTACCCGATGGTTCTCAAAGTATTCTGCAAAGAATTGGCCAAACGTGTTTTCTATGCTTATAGAATGAGAAATTTCCACCATTGCCTAAATTGTTATAGATAATGAAACAGCATCTTCTTCACAGAGTCCTGGGGTCTTTTATGTGCTGACTAAAATGATTACTTTTTAGAGTTCAACTCCTGCATGCAGTTCTGCCTTATTTAACAGTCTCTTTTAACTAGGGCAGACAGATGTACTGTAACAACAGCCTGTGCATTCATGGGCTGATTGGCACCATCTGATGCATGGGTTGTTACCTGCTTCGCTCAGGTTCTACTTACAGTTTTCCAGCCACCCCTGAATTCTCAAGACTTATACCGTCCACTCCCCTTTCATACAACAGCCTACCTAACACACTTTTTAAAAGACTTAATACATTCACCAGCACAGCCCTGTCCTAAATGTTTTTTCCACCACCTTCACACTTTAAACTTAAACATTTATCACACTTTAAATTTAAATATTTACATATCTTGCTAAACATACCAGATGCTCAAACAATCTCAACCTCTGCTTATGTTGTAGCAGTTCAGTACAATGCAACACTCTACCACAATCCTTCCACACAGCCAATATTCTTCTTCAACAATTCCCTAAAATAAATCACATACATTCTGTCTAGCTCCTCAGCTATTTCCATTTGAACCACTCTGCTTCACATATCTCTTCAAACCTCTGCATAAGTCATTTAATCATTACAGTACTTATACATTAACTACTACTGCAACCATTTAAACTACTACTACAGCCATTTAAACCCACACCTGCCCCACTCACACCTCTGCTGTACCCTCAGTCAGTCACTTTCACCTACTAATATAATTATAAAATTACACTTCCTTTACTGCCATTACCAAATCAAAGTCCATTGAGTGTTACTTCCCCATCTTCTCTCCCCTCCACCATTTGTGGGTTTAAGTCCTACATACCACAACAACCTGCTCCAAAGCAGCAGCCAAAACCACAGTTCCCTAAATCTCTGTATAAATTCACTCCAGTTACTCCATGCTACTACTAAAAAGCAACATCGAACTGAGTCCGGAAATACAACAACCTGGAATTTTTGCATACCAGCTTCTTTCACATACAACCACTTGCTTCTACAAAAATGCACAGCATCTCCAAAGTAAATTAGACCAAGTAAGTGCTTTCCTTACATCACAAAAAAGACATACTGTCAGTAACAGAAGTCTGCCTTGAGAATGCATCTGCCAACCTCCATCGTGGTCTGCTTTTTTACAGCTACCTGCATTACCATAGACCAGAGCTAAAAGGAGGAGGAGGGGATCTTGTTCTCTAAAACCAAGCCTAAACACCATGGGCATAGCACAAGATAAAGCTGCCTATGATTCGGATCCAAACTGGATTCTCCTGAAATTCTCTTCCTCAAAAAATCCACCATGCCTCTTAGCAATTGTATAACTCCCAACCCCACCTCACCACTAATTTTAGATCTTATAAATAGTATTCCTAAACACTTTATCTTAAGAATTTTCAGTGGTCATTGTCAATGACATGGCAGAATTAATAGCGGACATGAACCTTATACAAATAGTCTCAGAACCTACATGCCCAAAGACAGTTAGTAATTCACTCCTTCTCTCCTAGACTTGGTCATCACAAATAACCCACATTCAGTCCACAACCTCAGCATCTGCAAACATCTGTGACCACTACCTTGTCACTGCTTATGTTCTCAACCAGCCTCTTAAACCCACCTTAGTCTGGCATCATTCACACCAAAAAACAGCAATAACATTGACAAATGAAAGCACCACTAATCAACTTTAGATTCGTCCTCTCTTTTAATACTCTGGATCATGTGAAAAAAACTGCAACTAAACCCAAGCTCTCTTCCACCCACCCCCCTCTTTTATGCACTTGAAACTTTGCCAAACAAGCAATCCAAAGACATAAAAATGTATTTTTCTAAACTAGGGAATACTCTGTCCTGCATAAACCCAACCACCTCTAGAATTAAGTAACTCTACTCACCAGCCGCAAAACCATAAGCAATACCTTCCACCTCCCTCAAAATCTACAACAGTAAGCTCACCACTTCAGACCTTCTACTAGATTCAGATTTTCTGCTAGAATTCACCAATCTCCCAAGTGTAACTGTCACTACTCCTCCTTCCTATCCTCCCTCTATACCTTCTCCCTTGTAACTCCTGCCGTCTTTCTACATTAGACATGTCAAAGCAAAATATATTTAAACAGCAATAACTCAAACCACTACTGACTCCCCTCAAAGCTCTCACAAACTCTATCCTTGCTTTATTCACCTAGACCTTTATGCACCTAGACCTTTTCCACAAATATGGTCTCTGCTTGACAAAAAACATTATGCCTTCCAGTTGAAAAAAAGGACTAAAACACCCATTCTTAAACACCAGAAACCAGAAAAACCTTCCCATTCTTGACAGTGTAAATTCTTCCCACTGGGAAAACACCTAGAAAAAAAAAAACAACAAACAAGTTTCATTATTCATCCAACAATACCACCTTCCCTCTAAAAACAGCATGGGTTCTGGGGAGATTGTAACACATTTACTACCCAGTGGACCTTGACATATGAAACCTTTTGCAACATGAACAAAGAAAACTTCCCAGAAGTTGTTTTCCCAGACCTTACTAAATTATTTGATTTCATAGACCATTCACTACTCCTAGATGCACGTATTAAAACTGGCATGATTGAAGATCACTACCCTTGTTCAAAGACTTTATATCTGATAGATCATTTAAAGTAAAAATAGACACCTCCCTTTCAGTGTTCCCCAGTAATTAAAGGAGTCCTCAGGCTCCCTTCTGCCCCATCTTTTCTGCATATTTGTTAATAAACTTCCATATGACGTCCACTAAATTCTATATGCTGATATAATTTTATATTCACGTCCAGCTTCGGACACTCTCAGATACAAACCCAATCCCAAAATAACCTCCTTTCAGTAAAGAAATCCATGCTCTTGGGCTCTCATCAAAGGCTAGCTAGAGCCCCAGAGCAACTCAGTTTTTCAGACATTTAAAGTTGCTCCATGGAAACCACCTCATATTTTAACTACCTGGATAAATAGCTAGAACCAGCTCTAAGCTTCTAAACTATATAAAAAGTTGTTTTTAGGTCAGAAATCTATTCACTGACCTTACAGCCCCAGCAAGAGCATCCATTGGAAAAGGTATACTTTTAGCCCATTTAGAATACAGATTACCCATAATAGCTGCAGCCTCCAAGAAAAAACACAACCGTAACTATATCTAGCAAAATATTGCATAAGTACAAATATGACTCAGTCATTGTCCATGTGGGTGTGAATGACTTGAGACATACCTCCCTGGGATACATGAAAAGAGATGTGATAGAACTCTCAGATTATGTGGCCCAGGCAGGTATGACCCTAGCCCTGAGCAGTATTCTACCGTTACCCAGAATGATACCACAGTATGAGCAGAAAATGATTGACTTCAACAATTGGCTAAGTTTCTGGTGTTATTCTAAGGGGATCCAGCATCTGTATGCCTGGGACGACATGATCGACAGACCCCGATGTTTTGCCAGAGATGGCCTGCATCTGTCACCCCTGGGATTCCGGGTTCTGGGTAAGGCTTTTGTCAACCCTATAGTGCCTCTTTTAGGCAGTGTTAAATGCAATCTGAGGGTCATGCTGCTCAATGCTAGAAGTCTAAATCTCAAGATGCACTCGCTCGAAGCTCTCCTCAAAATGGAGAATGTCGACATCAGAAAGTGAAGGCAAAGATTTTAACAATTATAATGAACAAAATAGGGTGAGGCATCTTTGGGGGTAAAAATGGGTATGAACAGTTTGACCCTTTAGAGTATCCGCCCCTACGGAGGTCAGAGAGAATAAAAAACAGACAATATAATTCTTATTATTACAACAAGGGGAAGGGCAACAACTGGAACAAACAGTGGAACAGATAAATTAAATTGTGCAACAACCTAATGTTATTTTAAATGATGGGTGCAAATACAGTTTTAATGGCTATCGCATTTTTAATTATAGTAATGTGGTTTTAAATTAAACACATTTTAAGCTATTTTCTAAAGGTTTTAAATTTGTTCCCCATAGGAAGGTTGATATTAGCAAAGTTTTAGTAGACTTAAAATTATTTTTAAGAAAGAAGAATTTAAAGTTGTTTTTGCAAGGACAGGAGAACGATTTAAGAAATAGTACAGTGCCTAGAAGAAATTACCTTTAATCCCCCCTTCCCCCTCAGTTAAGGAATTTTGAAGCCTTTATAGAGAATGAACTGGGGGGGGGTTGAAAAGAATAGAGTTATACCTAACCTGTCAAGAGAGGAAAGTTTACTTTTGAAAGAACTTAAAAAGAACAAACTTTAACAAATTATGAACCCTGATAAGGAGGGAGGCACTGGTTTATGGATAGTATAATTTGTGAAGCGAAAATGTTGGCGTTATTGGATGATGGGGCTAAGTATGCTAGAGTGTCTTTAAATGAGGTCAGTATTTCTAAGCAAAAGATCTCTGTTCTTTTAAATGACTTACTGATGGAAGAAACAACTGACATGGATATATACAGTTTTTTGCATTTAGAAAAAACTAGGGTCCCTTCCATTTTCTAAATTCCCAAGGTACACAAAAATATTCAGGACCCCCCCTTTGCGACCCATAGTTGCGTCAGAGGGGTCTGTCACTGCCCCCCTTGCAAAATTCCTTGATTATAACTTGAAAGACATGTCTTTGATGGGGGCCAGTGTTTTAAAAGATTCTTGGGACATGCTGACAAATACCAAAACAGAGTTGTATAGTGACAGGATTATTTTCATTAGCATTGTTGTAGTGGATTTGTCCAACTCAATACCACACATAGAGGGGTTATGTTGCTTTGAGGAGGCCTTAATTGAATATGGTAAATATAGTGGCAATGAGTTTCGTACAATTTTGACCCTTATGGAGTTAATTCTGAAGAACATTATGAAGGTGAGTTGTTCCAGCAATTGCAGGGTGTAGCAATGGGGGCCATCTGTGCCCCCACATATGGTAATATAATTTTGTCTTTTTGAGAAAAGAAATATGTTTTGTGTTCAGAATTTGCTGAATGCTAGAATTTTTACTGATATTTTTTGGATGACATTTGTATATTTTGGCTTGATACAGAAGAAAGATACCTTGATTTTTATTTTTAATTATATTTCTGGAACTACTTCCTTCCTAACGTTCAACTATAAGGTTGAGTATGAACAAATGAATTGTCTGGACATTACCATTAAAAAGGATAAAGGTAATTTTGTTTCTAAGGTATATAGGAAGGAAACATTTTCCAATTCATATCTTTTCTATACTAGCACCCCCCCCCCATCAGAAAAGGGGCATAGTAAAGGGACAATTTGTACATGGCTGTAGAATGACCAGTAAAGACCAAGATTTTTTAGAAGAATGTAAGCTTTTGACTTCCATGTTCCTGGATAGGATGAGGGCTTAATTAAAGAGGTTGAGTGTGAAGTTCTTGGGGGAAGGAAAGGTAGACGTGTGCCGATTTTAGGGGATGGGATACCCCTGTCTACGAGTAGGGAACCAGGAGAAGATTTACAAGCTAATGGCTTGGATGAAGCATTTGTGGTAGATTTTAGTGGTGACTCAGGAATAATAAGGGGTATCCTTGAGAAAGAATGGAATAGGTTTAAGAACATCTCCAACCTAGTAGGAATTTTTGATGAGCCTTTTAAATTAATTTATAGGAAAGGATGGAACATTAAAAACATTTTACAAAATAATATGAGTAAAGTTCTAAGTAAAGAAGGAGGGGTGGGCACTTTTAAATGTGGTCATTGTTCTCAGTGCCCTTTCCTTCATAAAGGTGAAACTTTTTTTTTTAGCTTGTAGAGACAAACTGATTTGTAGTTCTAGTTTTGCAAATTGTAATGCAAGTGGCCTTGTATATCTTGCATGATGTGAAATTTTTTTTTCTTTCTATGTGGGCAAAACTGAACGAAAATTAAAAATCCAAATTTATGAATATGACTATGACATAAAGAATAAATCTGTTAATGCTTCATATAAACATAAGTTAGTATGTCAGGATGCTTGTTTTCACTTTTTTGTTTTAGAAGTTGTGCCAAAGGATATTATGGGGGGGTCCATGGGAGACAAGACCGGAGTTTAGAGAATTATTCTGGCAGTTATTTCTTGAAGCTACAAAATTACCAGGTTTCGAGACTGTCACCAGGAGGGTTATGGCTGACAAAGTTTGCAGATGACTGCAAACTGGGCGCCATAGTCGAAAACACATCTGACACAGATATCCTCCAGAAGGGCCTCACAGAAACGGATAACTGGTGCCAGAGCCATGGCCTGAAGTTAAATGCCAAAAAATGCATAGTCATACCCTTCGGGAAAAACAAGGTTACCCCTAGCTACCATATAGGTGGCAATCCACTGAGCACAGAAAAAGTCATCAGGGATCTGGGGACCCAGGTTGACAGTAGCTTTTCGTTTGACACTCATGTTGCTAAAGTAGTTAGGAAAACCTTCTATATCGCCCACCTGATCATGAAGGGATTCACATCTAGATCAAGGGAGGTCATCGTCCCCTGTACTCATCACTCATTAGACCTATGATCGAGTACAATGCCCGTCGGAATGTATCTGACCAGACACCTGCTGCAGCTTGAAAGGCCCCAAAGTTCCTCACCAAAAGGATAAAGGGTCTCAAAAATATGTCTTATGCTGCCCGACTGAAAGAACTCCAGCTCTATTCAGTCTCATACCGCTTGCTCAGAGGTGACCTGTGCCTGACATATAAGGCCATGTCAAACCCAGATTTGATGAATATGCTTCACCTCAAAAAATCTAGATCCCTCAGAACCACAGGGCGGAGACTTAAACCTTGACACGGTTATAAATAGAACGTGCTGGAGGGACAGATTCATCACCCAGAGACTCCCTATGCTGTGGAACAAAATCCCGGTACATGTGAGGCAGAGCACCTCTCTGGCCTTGTTCAAGAGGAATCTTGACCAATAGATGGGAGATTGCAGATATACCCCAGGGATTACTTCAGTGTCACTGCTTGACAGAGGCACAGCAAAATGATAGGCATAGTTTTTATTCAAACTAAAGGGGTGGCGAAAGCCACATAACTATGGGCTAGGCTTATAAATGCCCTTGGGCAGATAGCCTAGTATGAACCTATGAACCTAAATGAAGCAGTCTCCCTGGCTGCTGTTTTAAAGCTTAGATCAGCAAAGTTATAGCATGTTATTTTCATTTAGGCCACCAGGTGGCATCATTAATGATTAAGGAGCTGCTTGCATTTTGTTTTTACTTTCATGAAGGTTTTATGAGAATTTTATATTTATTGCATTTATTAACATTTTTAATTAATGAAACACATTTTTATGTATTATATTTCCTATTTATTATTTTTATATACAGAAACTTTCATTTTTAAGGAAGGAGTATTGTATATTTTGCACTTTTTGAATATGTCAATTAGCTTCTGATTGGTTGTTATACATTGTTGGTAGTATAAATAAGGCTGGATTTGTGAGGTATGCATTCATCTGATGAAGTCATTATTCTGACGAAAACACATTTTAATTTGTTGGGCATTTGTGTGTACTGCTGCTGTGAATCTTTTTATTTGGAGTGATTATTAAACGGATTTTCTTTTGCCTACTGGGTGTTGCTTCCTGAGTTCTCAGTTTCCTTATTTTTATGGTTATTTCATTTTTAGCACTTTTTCCTTCCATTTGGAAAACTATTCAAGCACCAATGTACAGGCCCAACGCTTTCTGGAATTTATCAATTCTAATGCCCTAGACCAGCTCATTCTGACTGCCACTAGAGGAAGCAACATCCTCAACTTGGTTATTACCAACATGGGAGACCGCAGCTCCACACCTAGTCTATTCCTCCCTGGTTAAATCTGACCACAAACTGATCACCATGGAAATCTCCATCTCACCTACACCCCCTGCTAAGGTGACCACCATGAAAATCTTCTCTAAAGCCGACTTTGGGCTCCTAAAAACAGAGGTGGGTAACTTCTCGGCACCCATGCCAATGGAAAATAGCTGCATGACTGCCAAATCATACACCAATGTACTGTACGAGCATGTACACAAATGCATGGACCTTGCCATACCAAATAGAACTAAGATGCTCTCCTCCAAAGAAAGGAAGACAATCTGGTGGTCCCCAGCCATCAATAAACTCTATAACAGAAGGAAGAAACTATTGCAAAAAAATGAAGTCACAAGACTGGAAAACCTCCCTTATCAGTCTCAACAAAAAGATGAAATCCCTTATCAAATCCTCTAAAGCCAGCTATGAAGGCAGAATTATGGCTGACACCAAAAACAACCCGAAAGCCTTCTATAGCTATATCAAAAACCTAAGGCAATACCCAGATTTGCTCTGAGTTATTGCACAATGGCATCTCCTATACTCAGCCAACAGATTTACTGCCAACTTTACCCCTCTCACCTCCTCCAAGGACCTTATCACAATACCAGAAGAAAGCCTGGTACCCACTATTTCTGTGGCACAGGTAAAAGCTGCATTGTCCAAAGCCAAGAATACAGCGTCCATGGGACCTGATAATATCTCTGGCTGCATCCTACATGAGCTCCAAAATAAACTGGCACCACATCTGTGTGCCATGTTCAATCACAGCCTTACCTCAGGCTGTGTCCCTAACGAATGGCACACTGCTACAGTCATCCTGCTCCATAAAGGGGGAGCAACTACAGACCCTGCAAACTATCACCCCATTAGCCTGATGAGTCTGGTATGCAAAGCTATGGAGCGCATCATCATGGACCTGCTTAACAATGATATAGGCAATTTCCAACCTCTTGACCCCACAGAAAATCCTTCTACGTGGCACATCTTATAACCAAAGGTTTCACATCCAGGAAGAAAGAGGTCATCATCCCTTTCTACTCATCCCTCATTAGACCAATCATCGAATATAATGCCCCATTTGGCATGTACCTGACCAGACACCTACAACAGCTGGAGAGGCTGCAAAAGTACCTCACAAAAAGGATCCATGGCCTTAAACACATCCTACATGGACAGACTCAAGAAACTTCAGATGTTCTTAGTCTCTTATCTACTTAGAGGTGATCTCTGCTTGACTTACAAAGCCATGTCCAACCTAGCCCTACTTGAAATGCTACACCTAAAGAAATCCCAAACCACCATGCTACACACTCCAGAGATCACAACCTCATTACCAAAATTAACAGAACTTGCTGGAGGGACAGGTTCATCTCCAAAAGACTGCCCATACTCTGGAATAAGGTTCCCCTACATGTCAAGCAGAGCACCTTGCTGGCCCACTTCAAGAGAAATCTTGACGAGTGGATGGGTAACAGAAAGCTCACTCCCAGTGATCATTCCAGTTGTCTTATTGGATAGGGGCACTGCGAACTAACATCAGGTGGTACGGTGCCTGGGCAATCTTTTTGGGCTAGGCTTGTAAAGGCTCCAGGGCCATTAGACTAGTACACACCTATGAACCTATTTAATTGCAAATGGTCCTCTCCAAGAACATCAGAGCCTTACACACTGTTAAGCAAAATGGCTCCCAGTTAAAAAGGAAGGACCTTCTATTAGGCCATCTGTTATACAAACCTCTTTCTCCTGACACATAATTCCCACTAGAACATAAACTCACATCAAATCGGTCATACAATCTAAGATATCTCTCATTCCACTGCCAAACTGTTCATACTAGCAACTAAATTACACCAACCAAACTTTCTCCACACTAGCTCCAAAACTTTAGAATTCTTTCCTGCTGTTCCTAAAACAGCTACCATCCTATACAGAATTTATATACCAACTCAGAAAAACGTGATTAGTCAAGCGAAACGTCAACACCCCAAAATAGAACACAACTTAAACCAGCATATTATTACATTTCACTACTATTAATGTCTCTTTGTTTCTCCTCCAAGTATTCTTTTTTTGCCAGCTCTGTCAACTCAAGTCCTTCACACCACACCCCTCACCAAATTTTATTTTGCTCTCTCTTTCAATTCACAAAATTGCTAAAGAAATGGCAATCAATTTGGAAACCTCTGCTTTCTGTTATTGGATATCCCAATGTATGCTATCATGAAATTCACAAATTGGATGCTCATTATTGTATATTCCAAAGTGTTGCTCAACTCTTTTATTAAACTTGTCTTTATATATTTCTCATCTGTATGTGCTCTTTTTCAAATATTTGTTTGCAAATTGACTGTTTTTCTTTATGGCACATTCCACTGTAACAATCTACTCCTATATATAACTTGTCTTTGCATGTTCCTCATTTGTAATAAATATGTCTGCTTTTCCAGTACTTACACTGTGGTTCTGTTCCCCATCCTGTGCCTGCAATTGTTCCATGGAGATCAGTGCACTAACCCAGTAAACAAACTTAAAATAAACCCGATCTCTGAATGTCTCCTCTATAGCAACTTAACATTGATGTAACATACTTATACACTGTGTACTAAAAACTCTGTCTCTAATTGCTATCACATGTTAATATAATGCATCTATTAGCATATCTGTGTGACTCAGTTCAGACTATGTATCACAAGCTTTTTCTCACAAAAGCACTTGTGTGTCAGCACTACACCAGAGCACCCGACTTACAAAGTGTGTATCGAGAACCTTGTCTATAATTGCTAAAATATGTCAGCATTACATTGGTGTTACTAACGTTATATGCAATGCCTGAAGCACCAGATATCTAAATCACTTGTGTCAAGATTATAGTGATGCATCTCACCGAGTGTGTACCAAGAATCTATATTGCTCTTATGTGTCAGTACTATACTGGTCTAACTTGCTAATATGTCATGTACCGAGCTTAGGCCCTTTCCCAATTCTGTTTTTACACAATGAGCATCTTTTTTAGGCTGCTATCATTGCTAGTTAAGGTTGAGCACCTTCTGTTTATACAAATGTTTGCTTAAAGACAGCAAAAGATTTGGATTACTTGGTCATGGTAGTAACAGAAGAAATGGTTGTAACTAAACAAGATAGATAAGGAATATTCTAAATTAAGCACTGCTATCAAGAATCTACTCTTACTAATGAGCAGTATTACTCTGTTATCTTTCTACACTTGCAATGTGAAATGAAGATATAAGTGATGGAAAATTGTTCATTTTGTGGAAATTTTAGTTCAGCAGAAGAATATTAAGAAAGTAGCAAACTGCCACTTTTAATTTTGACATATTTATTTCCCATTGCAGTGGTAGTCCTTGGTTTTATTTTAACAATTTCTAAGTATGTCAGTGAGTACAGACTGGTTAGTGTTCTATCTGCCTGAGTTATTTTCACCAGGTGTACACTCCTCAATTACTGTTTTCCATAGGAAATAACTGATGGTGCCATTTGTCAGTGTGCGTTGCTAGAGATTCCTTTGTTTTCACACATTTCATGTTGATGCCACCGTGAAGTTGATATGAATAAGCTTACGGCATATTAGGGGAGGGCTACAGTGTGGCTTCACCTCTGTAAATAAAAGACTTCATTTTTTTATGTGTTGAATTTCTGACCAATTGTACTTGGCAAGTTGCCTCCTAGCCAAGCTGTAACTCGGTTATAGTGAATTCCTCTTCTCACACACACACACACACACACACACACACACACACACACACACACACACACACACACACACACACACACAAAATATTTCTTAATCGGTTCTGTCTAAACCTAACTTGTATCTAAACTAAAAGAAAGATGATGCAGTTATTCACATAGTGTCACCTTCACTGAAGAACTAGCAGTATGTTTAAGGATTTGCCAGATATGCAATAACTTTATTCTGAATGAAAGTTAAATCCCACTGAGCAAAAACCTTGTACAAGAGCTACCCCAAGCATTATTTATATCTCTCAACCTCTTAGGACAAAAAAATGGACAAAGCCAAAAATAATAGGGAGGTAAAGGCCCACAAATAGGGACAAATTTTAAATATTGCTCATATAAAATTGCTAGAATAAAAGGTTTTATGTTATCATGCAATGTTTAAGGATATGAAGTCTGAAACTCAAATGCCTGTCAATATTTAGTGAATTCAGTCCTCAGTGATTTGCCAGAAAACTGCAAATCTTATGAGAAAAATGACCGAAAATATGAGTCCAAAATCTGGACATTTTATGAAAGTCTGGACAGCTGGGAGGTATGCTCATACTGATTGATGTTTGTTTTTTTCAATTGAGTGATTTATCAGTTTTGTTACTACATTTTTTTTGAATGGAGTGACATAGATCAAACAATGTCATGATATAATTTTTTTCACAAAAATTTACAATCATTTTATATGAAAGGGAAACAAAAATTCCCTTGCTTAGAAAGACCATAAATACATAAATAAATTGGAATATTAACTTTAAAATGCAATCAAAATATATTGTAGTATTTTATACCTTAAAGATACACATATTAAATGTAATATGCAATTGTAATTCATAAATACTATACTAGAGTTATGTCAAAACATTTATTTAACAATGGCAGGACTGCTTAAACTCTGCCAAGGAAAAAGTACAATAAGTAATATCTGAGTATTTCTGAGTCATGATGTGAAATTTATGTTAAAGAGCAATATTTTATTTAGCAAGCTATGGTATAATCATTTCCTTATAGAGTGAGTGAAAACCCTGTAAGGTTAATTGTTTTTGTTCACAGGAGTACGTTGTTTCAGTATGTGCAGCTTCATATTTTATAGTTTGGCAGGGATTTTCTGATATTGTACGACATGTAAAGCATCTTTCCTTTCTCTCTACTACCATGTTTCACTCTATCATTAGTATCATAGTAGAATACTAGGCTATTGGCCCAAGATGCCTTTTTAAACCTAACCATGCTTCCCAAAAAAATTTGAAAAAAAAAAAACAACCCTCCCCCTGGCTACAGAATACCACTAAGTCAGAAATGAAAAACAGGGATAAAGCCTGGGAGCACTGGCGCAAAACCAAAACCACCTCAACTAGACAGAAATTCCTAGAACTACGCAATAGAGTTAAAAAGCTAATAAAACAGGACAAATTCCAATACTAACAGTCTGCCCTAGACTCCTCACAACACAGCCCCAAACAATTCTGGTCCTTCATAAACTCCATCCTCCACCCAGGTAAAGTCAGTACCCCTCCTCCTAACATCCCTCACTCCTCAGAAAATATTGCCACCTCATTCAACACACACTTCACACAAACCATACTATCACTAGCTAAACAACACAACCCCCCCTAACCCACACCTTCAGCTAGTAATCTCCCCACTGCCTTCTCTTTTTCTCCTGTACCTACCTCCAACATAAAAAAACTCTTAACTAAACTTAAGCCCACCAAATTAGCAGCAGACAACCTCCCAAGTGAATACCTAAAAATCGCAGCTCATGCTCTGGCCTACCCAGTATCCATCTTGATTAACCGATCTCTGTCAGAAAGTTACGTTCCACACTCTGGAAAGTATCACATATAATTCCCCTCCACAAAGGCGGACCCTCCACAGAACTAACCAGTTACCACCCCATAGCTATTCTCCCTCCACTCTCCAAAATACTAGAGAGATGCATACACTCTCAGGTCTCAGACTACCTCCTTACTAACAACCTCCTTTCCAATACTCAGCATGGTTTCCGACTAAACCATAGCACCACCACTGCCTTACTCTCCTTTGCTAACACTATCCTTCATCATAAAAACAATGGCTATCTCTCCTCTGCTACTATCCTAGACCTATCTAAAGCATTTGACATGGTCCCACACAAAAAACTTATCTCTGTCCTCAATAACCTGTCCTTCTCTCAATCAGTCACCAACTGGTTTCAGAGTTACCTGTCTGACCGCCAACAATCCGTTGTATGGCAGAATGACATATCTCCCCACCTACCTGTCTCCATAGGGGTTCCCCAAGGATCCATCCTTGGACCCCTACTCTTCTCTGTTTTCACCAATAATCTAGCCTCTGCCACCAAACATGGCACACTCATAAAATACGCAGATGACTCCAAAATCATCTGTTCGGCTCAGTCCCTACCCAAACTGCAAAATGTCACACAGGAAGCCTTTTCCTCTGTTGAAACTTGGTTATCCGATGCCCAATTAATACTCAACCTAATCATTCTAAACTACTCATCTTCCAACCCACCAAACATACTCAAAACAACTCTCACTTTAACATCACAGCAAAAGACAACACCACTATATACCCAACTGAACACATCAAATTGCTAGGAGTGGAAATAGACAATAAACTAAAATTTGACATTCACATATCCATGACCATAAAAAAAGTTCACAAAAAACTAGGAGCATTATACAGAAATAAGCAACTTCTCACCAAAGCAGCAAAGATTTCAATAGCAAATTTCCACCTTATCTCCACCCTACTTTATGCCTCTCCAATATATACCAACCTAAGGCAATGTGATCTAAACAAGCTAGAGACCAAATTCGCCACAGGGGCGTCCTACCGTAGTCACCACTGTCTCTCACTTGCTGAGTTGGGCTGGCTTGAACTCCCTCGCCTCCTTCAATGGTATCAACTCTCACTCGCCCACAAACTAGTAAACCATCCACTAAATGTCCCATCCCTCCAGAATCTACTCCAACCCTATCGCACCACCAGACTACTAAGATCCAGCAACAAAAATCACTTGCAGATCACTAAAGCCAGTAACTCTCCTGGTGAAGCACTATTCTCTTGCACCATAGCCAAATTATGGAACTCCCTCCCACCCACAATTACCTCCTTACCATCATGCATCCCCTTCAAAACTTTAATAAAAGCGCACCTAAAAATATGCTGGCTATGCCCTTGCAACTCCCACTCTAATATCTCCCACCCCATCCAACCACTACCTTTCTTTCCACTCCACTTACTACCTTGATTATAGCAAGCTCAGATGCTCATAAGCCTAGTACTTATTATACAGCAGGAACTTCTTATTGTTGTTGTGTCTTTCGGCTTTTCCCGGTCAGGGGTCGCCACAGTGGAACTCAGGTCTGCTAATTATTGGTAGTTGATTTTTACATGCTGAGTTACCAGCCCTGATGCACAACCTTCAATGAAGGTACGCCCATTCACGCATGTCCCCACGCAGAAGACGCTCTAGCTGTGAATCGAACCGGACAGCGTCTTACTGTGAGGCATTTGTTAATGTCTGTTATGTACTTCACAGATAAAGATTCTAGTTGTCTACTGATGTACTATGTTCTTCATCTGTAAATATGTTGCAAGTAATTGCTATGTTAAATTGTTAATCGCTATGTAATCTAATGTAACTACTGTCTGTTTATTTTAACTGTGGAGCTTTTCTCCACTGAAAATGGACCTACGTCCAGTTGGACACTCCCAGTCAACAAATGTAAATAAATAAATAAATTGGTAGGTATTTGTTCCAAGGGTTTTGTTAAAGTATATAAACTTAGGCATGGGAGGCCGAGCATTTACAAGCTTCCTTTCTTTAATCGAGACATAGGTGCCAGACCAAGTGTATATTTATGGTTTCCCATCTACTGATCCAAGAGTCACTTGAATAGGTGCAGGGATGAACTCTGTGTTACATGGATGGTGAGCCTGTTTCAGAGCAGGAGGAACCTCTGAGACACACGCCTGTCCTTCTTACATGTACCATTGATGTTGCAGGCAAGGTTAAGGTCCACAGATCTGGTATCCTTGATGCTATTTGTTTTATGGATGTGTAGCAGGTCCACTAAGCAGGGTCAGAGGATGCTTTGTAGACCAGGCATAGGTCACCCCTCAGCAGCCTGGAGGAAACTGAATATCAGGACAAAGATTTGAGGTGGTCTGCATAGGTATTCATTTCCACACCATGTATTCTTTTTATGAGGAATCTCTGGACAGTCCAGTTGTTGCCTATGTTTTGCTAAATCTGTTGAGGGGGACACTGTACTCTGTGATTGGTGTTATGAGAGGAGAGTACAACCAATGATATGTTTGGATCCAGATACCATACCCTGCTTATATGTTGTGCAATACAGAATGATTTCCACACTACAATAGAAACATGATGGTCAAATGCTGAATCACTGATACATGTTTTCCCAAATCACTGAATGAAGAGTCTACACTTAGGAGTGTATTATCAATGTAGGGTTTGCTGGGGTGCCCATCTTTCCAATTGATACTACGATGCAGTTTTTGACATTGAGTTTTAGACCATGACACAGGCACCTCTTATTAGTCTATGTCAGGCCTTCTTGCAGGATATGTCTTAGGAGGATTCAGTGACTGCAGCCATTTTGCAGTCATCTGGAAACTTGATCAGCCAGAGGACCTTGATGTTAGCCTTTACCCCAGAGAAGTAGATGCCAAACAGGAGCAGCCCCAACACTAAGCCCTAAGGCAGCCCACTAGTAACTGGCCATTCTGTGGAGGAAGACTCCCCTGTTCCAACTTCTTGAGTCCTGTCTGTTAGACACCTAGCTATCCAGTGAGTGATGCAAGGGTTTATAGGTTTATAAGTAGGTACTAGGCAGATACGGCCTTAGCTGAAATGGCGCCCTAGGCGAAGTAGTGCTCCGTTGCCCCTTAAGCCCCACCCACACCATTCTCATGAAACACTCCTATTTGAGCCACACTCACAGGCAGGTTACTCCCCAAGAAAGGCATTCCAGTTATTTCCTTCAATTATTTAAATGCATAGGAATAAAAGATACCTTGCAATGTAGTTTAACTGTAAGTGAAGGAGGAATATTTCTTTAATAAACTTGCTTTATCTGTTTACATCTGTTTATCTGTTATCCTTCACACATATTTTACTATAAAGGTCATGTCCTCAGAACATAGAAGCCCGTGTGCCTTGTTATAAAGGGTTGCTTAAGTTAATCTAAAAAGTTTAATTTACTTTGGGGTAGGCGAGCGAGTCTTACAGCTCAGTGAATGTAGAATTGCAACCTCTCTCCTCCCTATGTACAGTAGCTTAAGCATCAGGGACTTTTGGGAACAGTACATACAAGGGAAGAATGAGGTTTAAAGAAAGGCAGTATTTGAATGAGTTATGTAATGTTTGGCTGACAATGACTGGATAGATTATAAATGATATATAATGTTTGCAACTAAAATCATGTCAGTATGGTTTGTGACGTATGATATTTGCAACAAAAATTATGTCAACATGGTTTATTTTCCTTTATGTAAATGTATGATTGCCTATGTCATACATGATCATTTAATAAAGATGTTTCTTGTAAAAAATAATAATAATAATTTTTAAAAAAACTAGCGTAGGTTTGTGACTACCCATCCAGTTATCAAGACTAAGCTTAAAGGTAGTTATAATAGCACTTTGACCTGTAGTGGTAACTTATTCCATAGGCTAGTAAACTATCCCTACAGTGGGTCTTGTTAATTTGGTGTCGGAAATTTAGATGCCTAGTATGATTGTTTTGAGAACCACTGGTTAGTGAAGCAACAGGAGGGCAAATAGGACTGGGTCCTTCACTGCTCAAAAAATGAGATACAGGTCATCTTGGAGAAGTCAGGCACCTATTGAGTGTAACAAGATACATGAAAAATTTATCAAGATAGTCAAAGGATTTAACACCTTCAGTTTTCTTTGCTAGAAATCTTAGAAATCTTTGGGGCCCTTCCACCGGAATGATATACTTGGACTTATACGTATCAAGGGAAGTTTTGTATTTCATGATGGTTCTGATGAAGAGTACAGTAGTAGGATGACTCTTCTGGATCTGGAAGATATTCCCCTGGAAATTAACTGGGCCAGATAGAAAGATTTCCGGACTATGGTGGAAGCATGATTGTCATGTGTGATCAGTTGTGCATGAGTGCAGCTTATAAAGAAAGTGGCGCCAGAACACTATCATTTACTTCATCTGCATGGAATGGTACATGCTACTGAAGTGGTTAATCAGCAAAAAAAAATCAAATTCTTCATTTCAAGCTCATATCATTGTCTTTTTCCTTGGAAAGCCAAATGTATAAAATATTTTAATCCACATGAACAATTCATACTGTTCTAGTTCTTCAGTTTTCAGCCTATGATGATAGTTTAGGTCTTACTCTAATTTTTTTGTAATATATTTTGCAGTGCAAAATTCTCTTTTTAGCTTAGCTTGAATTAAAATATTCCTTTAATGTCTAATTCCTTACTCCTGGCAAAAATTTACCTAAACATCCACATAATTCTATTAATAGTATTGTGTGATCATCTTATTTTATTGTACTCAGTGCTTGGTTGAGGAAGCTATGTAAGAAGCTAATAGTTATCGTAGTGATAGAACAGCAAATGTCAAACTACCTACTCAGTATTGACACAAAGGTACTCCTCTTTCAAGTAGGCATTGGCTGTTGTTTAATGCTTATATTTTACTCCACATTTTCCTGTGCTCAGACTGTGAGTGAAAAGTATATTTCTTGACTCATTCCACAAACCTAGTAATCAAACATAAAGTAATTCAGTGGACTAAAGAGATTAAAGGTAAGGACACAACAGAGAGTACTGACATTTTCTATGCTGTTCTTAGAGGGTTGTTGTTGTTGTCTTTCGGCTTTTCCCGGTTAGGGGTCGCCACAGCGGAACTCTGGTCCACTAATGATTGGCAGTAGATTTTTACAAACGCCGAGGTGCCAGGTCGACGTCCAACCTTCAATTAAGGCACGCCCATTTACACATGTCTTTCGAACGCCCACCCAACCGCGGGGAGGACATGCAGATACCACACCGAAGTCACTCCCCGCACTCCAGCTGAGAATCGAACGGGAGAACCTCTTGCTGTGAGACAACAACGCTACCGCTGCACCACCACACTGTTCTTAGAGGGTGTATTACTGAAATATTTTAAAGTACATGACAAATAAGTGAAACATAAACATGCTTTTACTGTAGGATTATAACCTAACTACAAAGTACAAAGGGAAATAAAGGCATGATTAAAGACTTGGATGTTCCCTAGTGAGAGAAAATTATTAGAAACTGACAGAGAGCCACCCAAGTTAAAAATGCTGATTAAAATGTTAGATGGTAGATCTGAACAAGACTTAGTCACCAAAGTCAAATGTAAGTGGTTATATAAGTATATAAACAAAATGAGACACATGAAACAGGAGGGACTTAGCTTTTTGATTAAAAGGAGTCTAGTGCAGTTGAGGAGAATAGTAATAGGTTTAATGCATATCTTGTTAGTATTTTCTCTTTTAAAAGAGTAATGATAGTATGCATTTAAAACAGTGTGAATACAACAGCTCCCATGGTTATATTATGGATGTTATCAG
Organism: Protopterus annectens; assembly: GCF_019279795.1. Classification (NCBI taxonomy): domain Eukaryota; kingdom Metazoa; phylum Chordata; order Ceratodontiformes; family Protopteridae; genus Protopterus; species Protopterus annectens. The sequence goes on from NC_056732.1 coordinate 942,924,260, forward strand.
GATAATACCATGTACAGCCTCTGTGAGACAGTTAATGTTTCTGGAGCAGTCTTTTGCAAAATTAAAAATAAGCATTTTAGAACTAATGTTGCTAATGTTCATCACCTCTATTGGCAGTTGCATCATCCCAGATGCATGAAAACAGGCAGCCGTTGCTCAGATCCATGAAGATTAATTAAACAGAATTGCAAGCTTAAATTCCGTGTGCAAGTGCGGAATGTATTTGCATCCACGTTGGTGTGCGTGCATGCCCCTCATGGTCTGCCTTAAAGCAGAAGACGCTTGCAGACACCACACAGAAGGCATTCCCCGCACTCCAGCTGAGAATCGAACGGGAGAACCTCTTGATGTGAGGCAACAACGCTACCGCTCCACCACCATGCTTTTTGATTCTTTTTAATTGCTGAAGCCTTCCGATCAACCCACAGCTTTAAAAGTGGGAGGGTGTTCGCCCTCCCCCTTGTCCTATGGTTCTGGCACCATTGGCAGAACTATGGAAGTGGGGGGAGGGCGCAAACACCACAATACGGTTGGGACATACTCAGAGACAGGGCACTGAGAAGAAAGCAAACTACAGAATGAGAAAAATTAATTATACTAAATAAATAAATGAAATTTGACCCCTTTATGAGGCAAGCCTGAATGGCGCCCTAGGTGGTTGCCTAGTTCGCCTATGCCTAAGGCCGGCCATGGTACTAGGCTATCAGCCCAAGCCTACATAAGACTAGCCAACAAGGTTTCCTGGCTCATGCCACCCAAGAAAGTTATTTTCCTGTGCCACTGTTGAGCAGAGACACAGAAGTGATCCCCGGGTTGTATTTCCTATTTCCCATCCACTCATCAAGATTTTTCTTGAAGAGTGCTAATGAAGAACTTTGCATGACATAGTTGGGTAGCCTGTTCCAGAGTATGGGAAATCTCTGGGACAGGAATCTATCCCTCCAGCATGTCCTGTTTATTGTGGTGACAACGTTTAGGTCCCTAGAGCATATAGCTTGGAGGGACTGGGATTTCTTTAGGTGTAGCATGTCCAACAGCTTTGGGTTTGACATAGCTTTATATGTTAGGCAGAGATCACCTCGGAGTAGGCAATATGCTACGGAGTAAAGGTGGAATTTTTTGAGACAGTCTATATCTAGTTTATTGCATTTTCCTACAACGCCAAAGTAAGGCATTGTTTCGAATGCATTGGCCAGGTCAAGTTATGCAGTATGCACCATTTTACTCTCATCATTTGCTTTGGTGACTTTCTCAAAGAGTTCCACCAGGTTGTGTAGGCAAGACTTGTCCTTGACAAACCCAAACTGATTTGGGTCTAATGTTTGTAGTCTACCTGTGTCATCAATTAGGACAGTCATGCTTATTCTGTTCATAGGTTTGCATATATGGCTAGTCAGGCTTATGGATCAGTAATTCTCTGGAATGGAAGCCGCACCAGCGGCATAGAAGGATAAAGCCCTTATCATGGCCCAGCTGACCTGGGTTCATTTAGCAGCTTAGCTGATTGACGGAGCAGCAGGTAAGGGATGGGAGTGCCCATCCAAGGTTGGCGGGCACTGGTTGATATGCTTCCTAAAGGGAGACGTGGTCCAAGGAGGGGAGTTGCACTGGAATGTAATCAGTCAGCATGGAGGGGAAGAGAGAGATAGTGGGTAAGATCATTAAAAAAATCCACCCAAATGAATCCATGACTAGCCGAAGTGATAAATAAGTAAGTGAGGGGGTGTGGGTTGGAGTAGGGTCGGCCTTAGGTCAAGTGGTGCCCTAGGCAAAAGGGCTCCACAGCGGCCTCCCACACCACCTGGTGCCCCCATCCTGGCCTTTTTACACAATCCAGTTTACTGGAAAAGCTCCCCTGATAGAGAGGCACCCTAGGCAGACGCCTAGTTGGCCTATGCCTAAGGCTGGCTATGGGTTGGAGAGTAGCTGATAGACCCTGCATGGACATTGGGAACTGGGGGCCTGGTCAGTAAACATAAGATCAGAGGGGAACCAAAAATAAAAAAAAATAAAAAATTCCACATGTCCATGGAAAGCCTGCCCTTGTGTGGCAGGATAACTGTTGCAGTCCTCTATTTGTTTTGAATGAAACCTGTTTGGAAGCTGTGGTTAAATACAGTTTCTAGTCATCTAGATAGTTCATGTTTCATGCTGTTAAGGAGGCATCCTGGGATATTGTTGGGACCCATCGATGCAGTGTTCTTGGTCTTGGAGAGTGCCTTGAACAGCTGTTCTCTAGTGATATTTGAGGGAGTTATGGATGTGAGTATTTACTGAGGGCCATTTGACAGAGAGAGATGAGAGTAAAACTGGAGCTACATTTGTCAACCAGGAGGTTTGTATATCATCTAGCACCATATAGATGGTACCATTTGTAACTAATTCAGTACACTGATGTGTATTTTCTTTTTGGCTACATATATAGCTGAAAAAAGCTTTGTGATTGTCCTTGGCCTGGGAGGCTAAGTGTACCTCAAATTTGGCATTGGTGGACATTATTAGCCTCCAAGTTGCTTGTTTTGTTGTTTTTCTTTTATCGATATCGACCTGTACTACCCATTCGCTGTAGTATAGTTGATTGTTTTGGTTTGATATTATGCCGACTTGGAAACTGCAGGTCGACCACATGCCAGTCGACTGATGCAGTTTCCAAGTTTTGATTGTAAACCGTGTGTGTGTGTGTGTGTGTGTGTGTGTGTGTGTGTGTGTGTGTGTGTGTGTGTGTGTGTGTATGTGTGTGTGTTTATTTATTTATATATATATATATATATATATATATATATATATATATACACATATATATATATATATATATATATATATATATATATATATATTTTTTTTTTTTTCTCATGAGATACATCAACCTTTGGAAGTTAAGAGGGTGATAGTGGAATGAGTAAAAAACACTAAGTTCCTGGGGGTGCACATCTCATATGACCTATCCTGGTTGACTCATATTAGCCACAGAGTGAAGAAGGCACAATAACATCTGCACTTCCTACAGAAACTGAAGAAAGTAAACCTGTCTCAGTCCATCCTCAAAGCCTTCTACAGGGAGACTGTTGAGAGCATCCTCTCAAATAACATCATAGTTTGGTATGGTAACTGCAAAGCATCTGACCACAAGTCTCTCCTGAGGGTAGTGAGGACAGCAGAAAAAGTCATTGGTTCCTCGCTCCCATCCATGGATGATCTACATGAAACTTGGTGTGTGAGAAGGGCTAGGAAGATAATCAATGGTCACACTCACCCTGCCCATAGCATGTACTTCCACCTTTGCTCAGGCAGGTGGTATCGCAGCTTCCACTCCAAAACATCAAGACTAAACAGGAGCTTCTTCCCTCTGTCCATAAGGCTGATGAACTTGAATGCCAGGCATGACAGATAATGAAATCAATATGCCACTTGGTATGAAGTATCAGCTATCGTAATCACTCTGGCAAATTGCTTCAGTAACTGGTACAGTTAGCCTGATTTCTTATGCTATTGCTTCCTGAATGTGCAGTAGTCAGCAATGAGTCACAACTCCATACATGTGCAGTATGAACATCAGAATATATCATACTACAACCGATGAAGTGCAATATTTTAAACAATCACAATGTGAAGTCATAGTCTTTCAATACCTATTAGTATAATATTGTCTAATGTCTTCCTGTCCAATTGTGGCAATCTGTTGTGTTAATATTTTAATTATTACTGTATATGTGCATTAGTCTTACTGTCATTCAAGCTATGTGTTCATTGTTATGTCTTGCACGGGGACCAAAGCAATGTAATTTTGTTCAGCTTGCACTGCTGTGTATATCTGATCGACAATAAAGTTTACTTTGACTTTTTTCTTGGTCACAGAGGGGACCTAAAGCTTGCAAGTATATGGCATGGGACTTTAACTATGGTACTTTGTATGTGGAAAATCTCAAGCACATCATACTGATGGACAAGCCTTGAGATGTGTGTTTTTTTTTTAATATAAATAGTGACACCTCCATTGTTTGTCCCTTCCAATGCAGTAGTTGGTCTAAATGTGTGGAAAGCATTGTAGGCTTGCAATGTCGGAGTATTGTTCATGGCTTTAAGCTGTGTCTGAGTAACTGCACAGATGTCTAAATTCTCCATGGTGAGTATAGCCTGGAAGGAGTGGAGTTTCTTGTTTAGACCCTTGGCATTGAGCAATAACACCTTCAGATTTTACTGGGCTTGTATAGCTATATCAGTAGGTTTATTAGGTTGGCAGTGCCTAAAAAAGGCAATATGAGGAGGAGGAGAAGGTTTCAGCCAATATTCATAATACCAACAGGGACATGTATAGACTCTCCCTGGCAAAGCAGCATGGTCTGTCATCCATATCCTCAAAGACTAACAAATATTGTAACCAATGTGGATGACACCATACTCTTAAGCCAATTGTTTTTTTTTTTTTTTTTTGTATAAAATCTTTTTATTTCCTTTTTTTTTGTGAAAACAGATACAATAACACGTAACAATATTAATAGACAGGTAGTACATTGCTGAATAATAAAACATAAATGCAAAACAGTAAGAACTATTTACACATATGCCAAAATTCCATCATTGATTATATATATATCAACATCAAGCTAGAATATGTTGAAAAAGGGATTTCCAAAATTATGTAAAGTGAGTGTGGGATTTCTCAGTGTAGGTTAAATATTTGTGAGCTAGTAGGTGTTTGATAGCTAATTGGCTCAAAGCCAATTGTTAAAGTCAATTATTTTCTGTTCATTTAAAAAAATATATATTTTTATTTTAAATTGTAGCAAACTGCTTGCTTCAAATGTTGCAAACAGTTGCTACAGTTTATAACCTGCTTTCGTGGAGCTCTACAGTGCTCAGGTTTTACTTAAAAAACAGTGACTTTCTTTTCTTTTCACTTTTAAACTGTAGAAAAGTGTTTGTTATAATGTAGCAAGAAGTTGCTGCAGTTTAGGTCACACAGTCAGTGCAACTGCTCTCAGGTATGAGTTTTGATTGCAAATACAATACCGGCTTTTAAAAGTCAGTATTGCATTATATACAGCTCCAGATCAGCTGATCGTTCCACCACCCAGCAGATTGCACCTAAAGAAGTTGCCCCTCTTGCCCTGTCCTAGCTGTGTTATTGCACTCTCCTTGCTTAGCCTGATGAGTGGGACTTCTGTGTGTTTCACATGACCATACTTTTTTGTTGTGTGGTGGTGAGCCTTATGGGTTTAGACCTTGAGAACAGAGTGGGATGTGGCCGTATGTGTTTTGATGGGTGTTGCTTTTGTGCAATGCTCTTGAGGTTGCCGATGATAGTTTTTGTTTGTACAATGTCTGAGTTTTGTTTGTGGTTTAGGGAAGTTACATTTAAGAGTCTCAGCATATGTGGGACTGTGTGTCTGTTCCATGTTATGTGAGGTAGGTGTAATGTGTGTGTCGCTGACAATCTGTTTGTTGTTATAAGTGCTTGTATGTGAAGTTCTTGCATCCAGTGACATTATGTAACTGCATCTCTTACACACTGTATCAGTTTTTTTTTTTTGAGAATTAAGTGGCTGCCAGTAAACATGAGACAATTGCTACATTGACTGATGACACCCTTATCTACCAGGCTATCTGCGGATTTATAAACAACACCACTGATGAACAGAAAAACTGCACCAAATACCACATGAAAAAAACAGAGCCAAAATAATCCACTGAACAAGAATTTAATAGAACACTCTAGTGCCTCAGCAACTAGTGCCTTCCAGGAGTACAAAATAAAGCACATATCCATAATTCTTATGTAATAATTAAAACCTCCAATCAGTTAAACAATTAAACACATTTATCACATTAATCGAATGAAATGTAAATTAAAACCTTCCATGTGAATTCAGTATTAAGCCCACTTGGATTTAAAGTGCAAAAGCTTAAAATATAAACACTTTCCTTATATAATAGTTTAGTTTTTACATTTGAATCATCTACATCACAATTAATTTGTTCTAAAATACTAGCCTTAAGCAAAGAAATATTACTATTATGAACTTGCTTAAAATGCATAGCTACAGGACTAGTAATTTTTTGAGATTTTATATCCCTAACCTGTTCCTGCATCTTATTCTAAAGGCTCTTTTCATCTCATCTATGTAAAAAAGACACAGGGACATTTAAGAGCATATATAACATTATTTGCATAACAACTATAATGATTCTTAGGATAAAATTTAAATCCATTAATATACCTAAAATATGAGGGCGGCCATGGTGGTGCAGCAGTTAGCATTGCTGCATCACAGCAAGAGGTTCTCTGGTTCGATTCTCAGCTGAGGTGCCTTCTGTGTGGAGTTTGCATGTCCTCCCTGTGGTCACGTGGGTTTCCTCCAGGTGCTCTGGTTTCCTCCCAAAGACATGCTGTAGGTGGATTGGACACTCTAAATTGGCCCTAGGTGTGACTGTGTGCATGTATGTGCCTTCTGTGGAAGGTTGGGTGCCGGGCTGGCAACTCAACACTGTAAAATTCCACTGCCAATCTTGAGCGGACACATGATCCGCTGTTGTGACATCTGACCGGGAAAAGCCGAAAGAAGAAGACTATATCTAAAAAATCAACTAAATAATTATACACTGAACATTTAGAACAGGCAAAAGTACCCTTAGGTGATAATTCTTTGCATAAATTGTCCACAGGTCTAATACATTTGTTATGGACTATAATGTCCTTGATGCTTCTTCCTTTAGAAAAAGAAAAATGGGATGAATACATAATACATTGCTGAATTCCTTAAACTCAAACAAAAAAGGCCATAGCGGTTTTATAATATTCACCTGCTTATCAGAATATGTATTATACAAACTAACTATGAAAATCTGTTTACAAGCAGACTTTCCTTTTGTCCTACTATTAACAATTTGTTGCCTATTGTCTACAGTATTATTGTTTTTATTTTCATTTTTATTTTTATTAAACAATGAACAATTCAGCTTGTCCAAAGCTTCCTTAATATCATTTAAAGAACATCCTGGTCTTAGAGAAACATGTTAATTGTAGGACACATTTCTTCATACAGCTCTAAATTGTTACTACATAACTTGTATACTCTCAATAATTCTTCATAAGGACGAGAATTCAACAAATTGGGTGGATGACAATGAGTTTTATACAAAAAATGATCACTGTTATTAAATTGAATATGTATCCTAGTTGTTATCCCTTTACCAACCACTCCTGTCAACATTACATCCAAAAAAACTATTGACTCACCACACTGTAGTCCATCAAATTTAATGCCAAATCTATTATTGTCCAAATCTTGAATAAAGGAGGAAACCATGTCCATACCCCCTTTACACAAAAAAACTAAATCATCTATAAACCTGTGGTACAAAACTACATGTTGAGTAAAAAAATGTTGCCTGTATTGATAATCAGTTTTATATCTAAAATTGGTTCGCATACATGGAGGCAAAGGAAGACCCCATGGCTGTACCTATTTTCTGACGATAAATGTCTCCACAAAATTCAAAATAATTATTACTTAAGCAAAACTTCACTAATTCAATTATATAACTACTAACTGGGCTATCCGCTAAAAAGAATGCCAAAGCTTCTAAACCATCCTTATGACAAATAGAAGTGTATAAACTTTTGACATCTATAGAAATCCAGTACATCCCTTTAGTCCATGCTACATTCTCTAACTTCTGTAAAAAATCACAAGTATCGTTAATAAATGAAGGTAACTTCATTACATATGGTAGCAAATAATTATAAAGGAATATTCCTATATTTTTTAAAAATAATTAGATGACGAAATAATCAGTCTACCAGGTGGCCTTTGCATATTCTTGTGCAATTTAGGGAGACAGTAAAAACATGCAATAGAACTATTTTCATTAGAAAGTTTTTGGCGTATGTCATTTTTAGTAAAATATCCTAGTCTGTAGCCTTTAGATAACAATGCCTGAAAATTCACTTTTGCAATGACATAATTTTATAAAGGGACTCTTTCATAAGTATCTATGTCATTAAGATGATCAAGACACATTTGCATATGTTGACTAATATGCATAACGACCAACTTATTGCCCTTATCAGAGGGTTTACAAACAAGTTCCCTTTGTTGCCCAAGTCCTTTTAAGGTCTTCCATTCAGTTTTAGATAAATTATAAGAAATAGAGTCTTTATTTTCCATAAACTCATGATATGCTCTTTCCAAAGAAAGTCACCATAGCAGACAATTGCTTTCCAAAGAAAAAGTCACCATAGCAAAAAATTGCTTAACACCTTCATGTATATATGGTGGAATAAAATCACTTTTATGGTTAATACAAAAAGTGTCTAAATAACAATAGGCGTTTAAATCATCTGAATCTGATGCACATGTATAAAAACTCTCATCAAAATCATAAGTATCATCTTCTAAATTACTACACAAACCATCTCCATTAACATCTTTTGAAAAATGGTTTAACAAATATAATTTTCTACACATTCTAAAAATTTCCATTTTAACAACATACAACCTGGGTAAATTCGTTGGTATGAATTTCAAACCCTAGTTAAGAACACACAACTGCACATAGTCCAGAGAAACATTAGATAAATTTACAATGCTGTTACTCACACAACATTCTTCAAAGATGGTAACATCAGTTCCATTTACCCCTTTTGTTATGCTGCTGATAAGCTCCCTTATAATTATTTGTTTGTTGCTGGTCACGAACCCCCTCTCCTGAGCTTCGTTCTGCTTCTGCATTCCTTTTTCCGTTCTGAATGTTGTTACTCATGTATTGCAGTTTTTGAAGCAGGGGTAATAGTGGATACTGATATTCATCAGTATCCCAGTCTGTAGAGCCTTTAGAAGTATCAGAAAGAGGCTTGCGTCTATTGCGCACAGCTTCATTACCTCCCTGACCAATGGAATGAGTGCCTTGTAATTTCCTATGTCTATTGGCTTTCCATAAGAAAGCCTTGTGGGTATTGTAGTCCCTCAAGTCTCTTTGTAACTTGCCTTTTTTCTTCTTCAGCAGTTACTGTTCGAAATTGGACAGTTTTTCATTAAAATCCACTAGTTGTTGCTGCAATTGATTGGAACTAAGCTTAGCTGCTAAAGAATTAGCCACATATTTCCTCCTTTAATTTACGCTGTCTAAGGATATCTCTCTTGATGGAGATCTGCACCCACTCTAACACACAATGGTGGTCAGCAGCTATCCTTCTATCCTGAAACCGTTTCTCAGTTTCATCTTCTAAATTAAATGGCATAGATGGACTTTTAAAGGCGCTTAATCCTCTGGGGATTATATCAAGTTCTATGTAATGCTGTAAACTTAATATATTCAAATGGACTGCTGTTTCTTTCTTTAGCAGCTGTTCAAGTTTATTCAAAGTTTCAGTAACTTCAGTGGAAAAGCAAACACTAATAAGCTTACCCACAGTGTCAAACGGATTAGATATACATTGTTTCCAACCATTCCCAATGAAAATTTCCCAATTAACACTACTGCTTTCCATACACTCTGAAGTACCTGCAGTACCTGACGTACCCTCATGAAGAGGAATCACAAAATTGTCCATGCTTCTTTGAGTAGAATCTAAGGTATCTTCACGAAAAATCCTAGGCAGTTGTAGGTTTGGATCACTGGCCATGGCAGCACCATAAACAACACCACTGAAGGACAGAGTGATTGGAGATTTTAATTGTTGTATAAGAATTATGGGTATGTGCTTTATTTTGTACTCCTGGAAGGCACTAGTTGCCGAGGTGCTAGAGTATTCTATTAAACTCTTGTTTAGTGGATTATACTGGCTCTGTTTTTTTTTGTGTGGTATTTGGTTGCAGATTTAGCAAACATATCAATGACTTCTGATTCTTGTTTTTTGTTTTACAAGGTGATGGAACAAGAGTGTCTAAACTGGCTAGCTTGGCTGTTGCAAGAGTATAGACTACAGTCAGGACTGTCTAAGACCAAACTCATAGGAGGGGACTGCTCTGTAGTACACATATCAGTAGCTCTTTGCCATCTAAGTACTGAGGAAATTTCAGGAAAAATTTTATATGGAGAATTTAGGGCACTGCTAACCACCGTTCTATGATGAGCAACATTGCTTAAACATGCCAAACTAACAGAGGCAGAGAAAACTAACTAAACAAAGCAAATAGCCTTCTGACAAATCAAGCGGTCTCACTTATAGCCTTTTAGTGTGCTTCTAACCTTAGACAGACCAGACCACCTTCTACTCCCACTAGAAAAGCAGTCCCAGGTCTTCTTAATGTAAAACCACACTATGGTTAGCTCAAAGTGATTTCAAACAGGAAAATCGAACAAATTACCTAGGAACACACTTTTAAAAGGACTACAATGCAGAGAAACCATCAGCAAGATCAATGAAAAACATGGCACTTTACATGGATAAAGGGCAGAAAAATACAATAATTTGAATATACAACTGCAGTACTCTTAGGTATGTTATAAAATTCAAAAACATCATTTTAAATACTTACCTGTTCTAGGATTGCTCTGGATATAAGTCAAGTGTTTATGAGCTCTGTGGAAATAAAACCTGCCTTCCTGTTAGAAGATATATCCAGTTCATTCACTTTCCAATTTATTTATTTAACTTTAAGTTTGTTCCTTTGCCAGACTAGTTCCTTTCTTCTTCCTTTATGTCATTCCTATGTAGTGTAACTGTGGTACCTCTCCCTCTCGGTCTTGATCCATTTGTTTCCCCATTACAGGGTGTCTCCAACATGGAGCTGAGAGTTACCAGGAAGGGCTGTCATTCAGGTTACAAAGGATGTGGTTTGTCATTATGTCAGCATCTCAACAAAGACAGTATTCCTAGTAAGGCCCTAATCCCAACTGCAATGGCTGATGTAACCATCCACATCAATAAGAGGCCTTCTAAACCATCCCAAAATATGTGTGTGTGTGTGTGTGTGTGTGTGTGTGTGTATATGTGTGTGTGTGTGTGTGTGTGTGTGTGTGTGTGTGTGTGTGTGTGTGTGTGTGTGTGTATGTGTCTGTGTGTGTGTGTGTGTGCGTGTGTGTGCGTGTGTGTGTGTGTGTGTGTGTGTGTGTGTGTGTGTGTGTGTGTGTGTGTACTTCTCTGCTTCTCCCCAGTTGCTAAAGAGGGCTGTTGTCAGCAGCTTGAGACAGTTAACCCATGTCCCAGGTGTTCACAGTTTTCATTGCTCTTTATGACTAGGGGGATAGGTCAACAGAAACCACCGCTTTCTCCACCCAGGGTGGACAAGTAGGTATTGGCCACACATGCTTCATTCTCCCCTAAATTACTCATCCGTTATATGAAATGCTATTCAACCTGAGTAATCTGGTTCATAGTCAGGGCTTGCCTTTTATGCCACACAGCTGGGGAATGGTGGCTGATAATTTTCTTATTTTATTACATGGTTTAACTAGGCTTTTGCTTCTATGTTCAGTTTTAACTGCACTGCAATACGATTGTATATAATTGAGTAAACAAATATGCTTCCATAGTTCATCTGTTTTAAAATAAATATGCACCTCTTGACAGTCAAAGTCTTCGCCGTGGTTCTCTCCCAAAGTACTAGCTATATACATTTATTCAGTAATGTAAGAAGTGTTTACATATTTTAAATATGGCATTTTCTCTTGTGATTTAATGCTCTGATCTTTGTGTTTTTTGTAAGAGACAGCCACTGGGTTTCCCCAAGCTACTAACAACTAGCAGGAATACAAAATGCAAATGATTGTTTATGCAGCACAGTACAGAGGTAGACACATTGCTGCAGTACAACATTGCTATCTAGACACTTCTCTCCAGTGACCTACATCAAAAGCCATAATGTGGCTGATCAACAGCATCTGCTGTGTAGCCCTTAAACCCTGCAAACGTGGAAATAAAAGGCATCCCTACCTGCTGCACAGCACAGCCAGAGTACAATGCAGACAAGCCCTGCATCACATCTGCACCCTAACAAACAACACCATTATAAATTAAGCCTACACTAATGAGAGGCCATTGGACTACATCACAGTAAGCTAATGATATGTAGATCTGATGTGTTTTATAGGCTTGGAAAATCAGCCAGATACATTTAGGAATCAGAAATGCTTCTGCCTATTGAACATCTCCACTGCAGGCAATGTTTGCTCATTTGAGCAATACAATACTAGGGTATGATAGAGCAGCTACAGGAGGGAGGCTGTATGCTGAGGAATACTGCTATGGTGAGGAGAATAGATGTGATTCAGGGACAGTGTCAATATTGTTGTGCCTACTCAAAGCAACTTACAGTATTCTTGACACGTGCACATGTCACAGAATCCCACTGATTGGTTCTCCCCATCTCCATTGCTGCCTTGTGTACCCTGCATGCATAAAGTGGTGTTCAGACTACAAGAAAGTCTTGACAGGATATATTGGAGCCTATGTGGGAACAGCAGTGCTGTCTATGTAGAAAGCATCCTTAATAAAGACAATAATAGGTTTTGAAAGTGCCTTTGCAGATTGACATACTTACGTTTTCTGTCTCCAACATTGCAGGAGGAATGTCCAGTGGACAGATTACCAGCTATGCTTTGCACTGAATATTCATGGAGTGCCTTCAGTACACATTAAAGCATTATTTCAGTGAAGCTTTATGCATCACCTTAATGTCGCACCACTTACTACTCACTGTGCATACATCCCATATATGAGACTGTGCAGTGCTGTGAATATGGTGGGCTGTCAAAAGCATGCATGACATAGTATACAGGTACATATACTAGTACAATGCAATTATTAGTGACAGCTTAAGTTAGCAAACCAGCTCAAATTGAAACCATTAGTCAAAACAGTGCTGGCTCCATAATAGAGGTAGTAGAGGGATAAAGCCCTGACTATTACCTTGGTGACCCAAGTTACAGTAGAGGCTCTGGCTCCTGTTGGAGCTGGTGGTGTGAAAGGGATGAGTGCCATGGCATTGTCAGTTTGTCTATCTTCAACGGAAAGTGTGGTAGTGCATACCTGTGGTGTGCAATCCTGTGGGAGAGTCCCTGTTGAAGACCAGAGACCACAAGTGAGTGCTGGTTTTTAGTGAGTGGGCAATCCTGAGAGATATGTCATTTGCAGAAGTGAGTGGTAGCTCTTGCAAATGCTCGTTGCATACTAAATTCTGGGTGCATTGTTGAGGATGCACTCTGACATCAGGGCCAAAAAGAAAGCCATACAACCCTTGATGTTTGCCATAATGACATCTTCCCTGTCAGTCCACTCTTATCCTAGTATAAGGGGAATTAATGAGTCAGTTAGGTGAAAGGGAGTGACCATCATCAGGTTACTGCGGGAAAAAGCCCAAAAGTCATTAAGTCAAAATAGTATTTATTTATTTCTTGCTTTTGTTTACCAGGAAAGTCTGACTGGGTACAAGTCCCATTTTCAGCAGAGGCCAGGTGAGATATGCTCCATATTACATAATGAGTAGAAGGCAGTTATACAAGATTTAGATAATAAATGTACATATACATACATAGACTAGTAATGATATGACAGCTAATCAAAAATAGTCAATGTACATGGAACAGTAAATGTATATACACAGAATAGTAAATGAACATACACAGAATTGTAATGATAACAGTTAAATGAAGAATACAGCAAAACATTGGCTAATCTATCCACAGCCCCTTTCCCCATTTTTGAACATGTGGTCGGAGTGTCACTTCAATGGTAAGAATCATTTAGAGCCGAGGTTTAAACCTCTGGGTGGCTAGCCCTGCTGCAATAGTTCTTCACAGTCACATTAACACCTATGGCCAGTTTAGAGTGTCAGATATAACTACTGCATGTCTTTGGAATGTGGGAGGAAACCATAGCACTCGGAGAGAACCTACATGAACACAGAGAGGACATGCAGACTCCACAAAGAATGCACCTCAACGAATCCGAGAACCTCTTGCTGCGAGGCAACAACACTACCTGCTGCACCACCCTGCCAATATTAGCTAATATTAAGCTGATACAATTCTAGTTGCATTCAAATGGAATCAGCTGAAAATAGATATTGAATAGGAGACAGTGAAGTAATCATAGGATGAAGATGGTTTCAAATTATGAAGGAATATTGCAGAGGTCAGGGTAAAAGGGAGGCAGAGATAGTAGTAGAGAGAGATAGATGAAGTCTGATAGTTGCAGATTGTAAAGAAATAGCTGTATTATGGCCAGTCACATAAAAGTGTGTTGACAGTAAGGGTTTGGAGATTGTCCACGAGCATCACATGTACAGAGCTGGCAACTGAGTAGTTAGGACTTTTGTTGATTTTTAAATGATTTTATCATAGGATCATAGGAGTTTACTAGGCTAATGGCCCTAGGGCCCTTACAAGACTAGCCAAGTACAGCTCCTGTTCCCAGGAATATCAAGGTATTAAACTGAAATAAGTCAACAACTACTGCCCCTGTCCAAGAGGGACCCAGGTGAAACTCCCAGGGTGAATTTATGGTTTCACATCCAGTCATTCAAATTATGCATACTTAGGGTCAGCAAGGGGCTCTGCTTCACCTAAATTTGAAATTTATTTCAGGGGAGAGGTAACCTCAGTGAGACATATCTGTCTCTCCAGCAAGTCCTGTGGATATCACATACTATGTTGAGTTCCTTAGAGCAAGTGCATTTTATACCATTTGATTTACAAATGTGCAGCATTTCCATTAAAGCAAGATCTGAGCTTGCTTTATATGCAAAGCACAGGTCACCTCTGAGTAGTCTGTAAAACACAAAGTTTAGTGACAGTGATTTCAGTCTGTCAATGTATGACATATGCTGAAGAACCTGAATTTTATTTGTAAGAAACCTTTTGAGGTCTTTCCAGTTGCTGTAAGTGCCTGGTAAAATACATACCAACTGTAACATTGTACTCTATTATTGGCCTGATCAGTGAGGAATAGAGTGGGGTTATAAAATCTTTTGTTCTGGACACAATGCCCTTACTAATGAGGTGGGTAATGTAGATTGCCTTTCTTACCACTGTGAAAACGTGGTGGTCAAGGATAGCTTGCTGTCAACCTGTGTGCCCACATCTCTCACTAATGATTGCATGATTAGGGTGTTGTTATTAATCAGGTAATCTGCAGGGGTATTGCCTTTGCTGAAGGGGATTATAATGCATTGTTTTGCATTGACTTTTAGCCTGTGACTTTGGCACCAGTCATTTGTCTATGTAAGTCCATCTTGTAGGATGTTGACATAATTTGGGGACTCGATGAATGTACCTGGTTTGCAATCATCACCAAACTTTGTCAGCCATAGGACTTTTGTTTTAACCTGTACATCCAAGAAGTAGATTCCAAACAACTGGGGCCCCAGCATCAATCACTGTGGAACACCACTGGTTACAGGTATGCTGGTGTCGGTAGTCACCTATCTTGATTGTGTGAGTTCTAATGGTGAGCCAGTTTGCAACCCACCTGCCAATATACAGGTTGAGCTGGGTGAGTTTATCAATGATGCCTGAGTGGGGAATAGTGTAAAAGGCCTTGGCCAGGTCCAGGTAGGCCATAATGCATGGATTTGCCTTTGTCCAGGGCTTTGGTGATTGTCTAAAAGATGTCCACCAAGTTCAAGAGGCAGGATCTCCCTTTAATGAAGCCAAACTGGGTTGGGTTGAGCGTTTGGAGGTCTCCTGTATCTTTGTTGATAAGGTCCATGATTAACTTTTACATAGCCTTGCAGATTAGGCTGGTCAGGCTTATGGGTCTGTAGTTTCCAGGGTCTGTGGTAGCACCTCCTTTATGTAATGGGATACTGGTTGCTGTTTTCCATTCAGCAGGTACAAAACCAGTTCTTAGACTGTGGTTAAACAGAGTACCCAGCAGTGCAGCTAGTTCATGTTTTAATCCATTAGAATGCAGCCTGGGATATTATCAAGTCTCATAGAGGCTGTGTTTTTGGCTTTGGAGAGAGCATTTACAACCTGCTACTTGGAGATACTAGGTAGAGGGCAGGTGGTAGGGATGCTTTGGGGGATGTATGGCAGGGACAGGTGGGGGGGGGGGATTACTGAACCTGTCAGCTAGCAAGTTGCCTATTTCTGTGGGTTCAGTATATGTGGTGCCATTAACAACCAGTTCTATGTAGATCTTGGTTTTTCCTTTAAGGTTTCTGACATAGCTAACAAAGGCCTTATGGTTATCCTTAGAGAAGAAGGCTAATTTGGATTCACAGTTAGCTTTAGAATGCCTTACGAGGTGTCTTATTTGCTTGTTTAATCCAACAAGGGAATGCGTCCAATTCAGAGACCATCTCTTCCTGCTCTTGGGCATCATTTTCTTTCTCTTATTGTATAACATGTTAATAGCATGCCATCAGTGAGGGTGGGGGATATGAAGCTGTTAATGCTGTCGCATATTAGGTTGTAATTGGCATTGGGGAAGTTTTTTAGTCTAGTTGCTGTTAATGGGGGTGGGGGTCAGTATTTCTAATGAGACTGATTCATGATCAGCCCTCACTAGGGAGGGCCACACATATGAGGTGGTGCAATGATCACCCATGTTAGTGAGCACCAGATCCATAAAGTTTGGGCCTCTTATTGGGGTGTCAACCAACTGGCCCAGGGTATTGCAGCTGATGAAGTTCAAGAACCTTTGAGAACACAACAACATTCAGGGATCCAACCAACAGGCAAAAAGGCTAGAAGTCACTCAAAGTAAAAAGTAACCTCTTTATTTGGTAAGCGCTTTTGTGGGTAATAACTCCCACTTCTTCAGACCTTTAATGAAACCAACAATTACAAGGCTCTTATATTTAGAGTCAAACAAAAATTAACCTACCAGAAAATTCATCTAATTACCAGTTATATAAAGAATTAATCAATTAACAATCAAAAATGTAAATAACGCAGCTTACCCTAACATATTTGAAAGCGTACAGCCATGAAAAACTAAGATGCATCTATTTTAAAAATATATCAAAACATATAAAAAATACATACATAAAGAATGCATATAAAAAGTATACACATGTAAAAGCATATAGATAATATATTAGAATGCAATTCACTCTTTAAAAACATATAATATAAATGCACATTGTATAAAATATCACAAAAATCACAATACATTCATATTCTACTACTACCTATGAAATGTCCTGTTCTTATGAATGAGCCTATCATTTAGGCCCCTACCCCTGTCTGCTTGCAATCTTATTATCCATATTGTTTCTGTCTTATTTATTATATCACCTCCCCTCTCATTCTCCCTTACATTTTCCATAAACAAAAATCTAAATGTATGTTGGGGTTCCTCAACTGAGACATGCTTCACCAAAGAATTTGTTGCATCTTGATTCCTAATGTTTAATAGATGTTCTCTTATTCTAAATGTAAATTCTCTGTTCGTCTTCGTCTTCATTTTTTAAAATCCCCACTCAAGGTGAGCGACAGCCAGAAATGCTTTCTAAATGGCAACAGCTCAATTTAGAGCTGAGATTTAATTATATGCGCTTACTCCTTGAGTATTCAGATAAAGAGGAGGTGGTGGTGCTGGATAATATACAACAACAGGGGCATTTGTATAGTAATTAGCCTTGGGAGTTAGTGAGAGAAAAGATTTCTTATATCACTGAATCTGTCTCTGTCTTTGAGAAAAGACTACTCTGGCAGAAGTTTGGTAAATTAGAGAGAGACAGGAGAGACTTTAAGGAGGGCCATGTATTTGTTTGGCCACGGTCACAGTCTGTGTGTGTAAACTACAGCAATACCACCTTAAAAGTTCAACAGCCCAATTCTGAGGCAGTCTCCATGCCAAGAAGTAATATTAATGTGGCTCCCAATAGAGATGAGCTACTGGGAGCCAGACCGAAGATTTCATTGGTTCCACCACCTGAGGGCGGCCAAATATCAAGGTCGTAGATCGCCAGTGATGTAACACATATGGGAGATGTCCAGAAATCTGCAAGTAGAACTGTAGAAACCAAGCAAACTTCAGAGAAAATGGCAAGTGATTTATTGTGACAGTCTCTGTTTTTTTGCACTCTATCCATCAAATTACATCCTGCATATCAGGAGGCAAAGAAGGAAAGATCCCAGAGCAGTGGGTGCCACAAGAGGAACTACAACATTCACCAGAGGGTCGATTGCTGAAAAGGAACTGGTACAATAAATGAATGATAGGTGAGCCTGTTGAGTAGGGGCTTATCATTCATCCCTGCACAAACATGGAGGTAACTGAAAGTATTTTAGATCTTAAAATATTTAGCAGAAACTTGTAGTTGAAATTGTTGTTTGGCAATAATAGTAATACACATGTTAATGAACTGAGAAAACCAAATACATTTATTCCTCCTAGCCACCCTGTTGTGGAAGTGTTCACATGTTTATGTGAGAAAGAAATTTCTGATGCGTTGGAAAATGGAAATGATTGTAGTTTTAATAATTTAACCAGAAATAAATTTCAAGCTCTTAAACGTCTACAACTAGATGAGTCTATAGTAATAAAGCAGTTGATAAGTGTGGCCCAGTTGTAGTTATGGACAAACAGTATTATGACTGTAAAATGAAAGTGATGCTGAGAAATGTAAGCACTTGCAAGGTTACAGATCGTAAAGTAGTTGAACGTATGTTAATAAAATTGCAAAATGTTCTGCATGATTGTTTGCTTGTTAATTGGATCACAGTTGATTTATATAATTATTTTCAAGTGTTTCACCCTCTCCTTCCCATTATACAGGGGCTCCAAAAATTCACAAAGGCCCCTTGTTTGCACCTCTGAGACCTATAGTCTCAGGACGAGTTAGGGCGACCGAACCTATATTAGTGTATGTGGAGAAAATACTGAGACCAGTAGTGGATAAGAATATTTATATTCTTAAGAGATACTAAGCAATTCTTGACAGATCTATTTAGTTATGTGAATGAAAATCAGATTTATGGGACTTCTTTTTTAATGGTGACATTAGATGTACATTCACTCTTCACCTCCATTCCGAATGAGTTGGGTCTAGAAATGTTAAGGGGGTATTTAACAAAGGATGGTACATATAATGGCACACGTATAGAGTTACTATGCTTACTTATGGAACAAGCCTTGTTAATAATACTATGATTTTGACCATGAAATATATTCAAAAAGGGATGGGGTGGCCATGGGCACTTTGAGTGCCAACAGTTATGCAAATTTAGTAATGGCCTTCTGGGAGAGAGAACACTTTTTAAATACCAAATGGTCCCAGATTTTGTTTTACAAGCATTTTGTGGATGATCTCTTTCTGTTATGGCAAGGTGAGGAAGGAGATCTGATGAAATTCCATAAAGAGATGGATAACAGCACACCCTTTCTAAAATGTGATCTTAAATATTCAATTACAATAATAGAATATCTAGATGTAAAGGTCTACAGGACCGAGGAAGGGGGAATATCCACTAGAGTCCATAGCAAAGATTGCCACAGGAATACACTTCTACACAGAAAGAGCATGCACTCTAAACATATTTTTAAAAATGTGGTCAAAGGACAAACACTAAGAGTATCTAGACTGACAGCACAAGAGGAAGTGTATACTGATGAGGTGGAAGATCTCAGGCAGAGGTTTAGAGAAAGACAGTACACGGATAGTAATACTGAGCTTGGCCTTGGTGAAGCTATAGGCTTGAGAGGTACAATTGGCAAACCATATTTTTCAGTGGGGCAAAGCAACCATTCTAAATTAACTGGTAGGGTGAGTGATATGCTTAGAGTATCTACCCGCTATATCAGCAATGTCAATAAAATGATGGACATCATTACAAAATATTGGCCTGTACTCACACATGGTAGTCAAATCAGAGAGATAGTATGTGATAAACCTAAGTTACTGTTTAGCAACAAGAAATCCCTAAAGAGACTCTTATGCTACCCAGGTATTACAGAGGAAGCCACTGTAGAATATAAGGGCACAGAATTATGTAATAAATGTAACCAGTGCCAATGGGTTGACACTAGTAATACATTTATACACCCAGATACTGGGAGGAAGTTTAAGTTTAAAGTGACAGCCAACTGCAGTAATAAGAACATTGTATATTTGGCTGTGTGCAGCCAATGCTGTAGTTTCTATGTGGAGAAGATGGACAGAGAATTTAGATTTAGAATAAGAGAACACCTATTAAACATTAGGAATCAAGATACAACAAATGCTTTGATGAAGCATGTCTCAGTTGAGGGACCCCCAACATACGTTTAGATTTTTGTTCATGTAAAATGTAAGGGAGAATGAGAGGGGAGTTGATATAATAAATAAGACAGAAACATCAGAAACAAGATGGATAATCAGACTGCAAGCAGACAGGGGTAGGTATCTAAATGATAAGGCCCATATCAAGCCCATTCTTAAGAACGGGACATTTCATAGGTAGTAGTAGAATATGAATGTATTGGGATTTTTGTGATATTTTATACAATGTGCATTTATATTATATGTTTCTAAAGAGTGAATTGCATTCTAATATATTATCTATATGCTTTTACATGTGCATACGTTTTATAAGCATTCTTTATGTATGTATTTTGTATATGTTTTGATATATTTTTAAGATAGATGCAGCTTAGTTTTTCATGGCTGTATGCTTTCAAAGATGTTAGGGTAAGCTGTGTTATTTACATTTTTGATTGTTAATTGATTAATTCTTTACATAATTGGTAATTAGATGAATGCTGTGATAGGTTAATTTTTGTTTGACTCAAGTATAAGATGTAATTGTTGGTTTCATTAAAGGTCTGAAAAAGTGGAAGTTATTACACACGAAAGTGCTTACCGAATAAAGAGCTTGTTACTTTTTACTTTGAGTGACTTCTAGCCTTTTTGCCCGTTGGTTGGATCCCTGACTGTTGTAGTGTTCTACAGTTATCTTTCATTTAATTTTCTTGGATCCATTTGCTCAAGCTGTGACCTTGTTGGTGTTTCTTTGGGCAAATGTGTTAGTACATGTATAATTTACCCAGTCTATGGATGGATGTTTGGTTGTATCTTGAGCAATTCAAGTAGATTCAAGTATGCAGTGTAGGTATCCTGGTTCATGGAGGTGGTCCTCTAACTGGCAATAACTTGGAGAGGCATCTTATCTTCAATCAGTTGGATCTGGATTAGTTCAAGCCAATCGTTTTGTTTAACCAATCTAGAGGTGTATTTATCTTTGATAAATAGTGATACTTCACCTCCTTTAGTTCTCACACTTTCAGTTTGTGGTCTGAATGTGTGGAAGGCATTATAACCCGGTATGGCCAGGGTTCTTTCTGTGGCCTTAAACCAAGTCTCTGTAACTGCACAGATGTCAGAATCTTCTAAGGTGAGGGCTACCTCCATTGAGTGCAGTTTTAGGTTTAGTCTCCTAGTGTTTAGAAACATAACCTTGAGGTTGCTTTTTGAAGATATTTTTATGTTGAGATTTTTGTTGTTGTGGCATTTTAGGGCCTGTTCTTGTCATATTGCTAGTGGGATGGAGTTCCAGGATTTAGTGACATGGTGGGAGAGTAGTCATTTGCCAGCAGAATTGTTGGATACATGTAATAGGCATTTGATGAATGTAGTGGTCTGAAAGGGTCATATATGTTTATGAAGTTGGAAATGGATGGACAGTTGTCAGGTTTATACACAATGTTATGGATTTTTGGAAGTTGTGAGTAGGTTAGATAATGTGGGAATTGCAGCCACTGCAATTCCAGTAGGGTGACACAGTGGTACATTCTATTTGGAAGGTTAGCAATGAATCGTGTTATTTTGTAGTAACATTGCTCATGTTTGTTTAGCAAGGTCAATTGGATGCTGTTAAGGACAGAAGCAGAATACGGTAGAGTAGACAAGAGGAGAGAAGAGGTAATGTGCTTTCTTATATTGTCTGAAAGGAAGGATCATAGAATCATAGCAGGCTACTAGGCTGACAACCCCAGGTCCCTTACAAGCCTAGCCAAGTTCAACCCATGTTCCCAAGGCTGTCTGGCACAAGCAGACACTAAAATCAGCACATATTGCCCCTATCCAACAGGGATACAGGTGGAACCCCTAGGGTAAATTTCCAGTTGCCCATCCAAACATCAAAATTACACTTAAATAGGGCCAACAAGGGGCTTTGTTTAACATGAAAAGGAACCTTGTTCCAAAAGTGGAGCAATGTCTGTGAGACAAATCTGTCTGTCCAGCAAGTTCTGTTGATATCACATACCAGGTTAAGGTCCTTCGAGTGACTGATTGATGTGCCATTTGACTTGCGAATCTGCAACATTTCCATTAAAGCTGGGTCAGAGATTGCTCTGTATGCAGTCTCCAGGTAGCCTCTGAGCAGTCTGTATGACACCGAGTAAAGTGACATGATTTCAATCTGTCTGCATAAGACATATCTTCAAGACCCTGAATTTTCTTTGTAAGGAACCTTTGTGGTCTCTCCAGTTGCTGCAGGTGTTTGGAAAAGGTTTAGCTTTAAAGAGAAAGAATGTAGTTTTGTTTCAATTTTTTCACTATATTTTGAATGTGTGTCAAGTTTTATGTTCTCTTCTATACAGATGCCAGGTAGTTTAGTATGTGTCACAAGTTTGATTTTTGAGTTGTTGGATGAAGTAACTGAGAAGAAGGTTTTGTCAATTGTAAGCTGTTTGGGAGTAAACAGGAATAGTTGGATTTACTTGTGTTAAATTATAGCTGGACAGATGTCATCTAGGTTTCTATAGAGGAGAAGGACTCCTGGGCAAGTTCTTGTAGTTTGTTGATTATTTTTTGCGATATGGATAACTGTGGCATCATCTACATACTGTACTAGGGATGCAGTTTTACAGGCTTTATGTAGGTCATTGATGAAGATGGTCAAGAGAATGGGTTTCAAGACTGGTCCTTGTGGTACTCCAACTGCAACAGGGAGCAAGAATAACATGCATTTTTCTCATTTGACAGGTGAGCTCTACTTTGGAGGTGGATACAAACTGTGATATAGCAGGGGTGCTGAGTCCTAAGTTGTGAACTTTGAGTGTAAGAATAAATTGAAAGACTTTGCCAAAGGCCTTAGATAAATCAAGGATGAGGACAGACACTAAGTTACTGTCATTCCTATTTGTGTTTAGTGTATTAGTGAAATTAAGTAAAGCAGTAGAGGTAGTATGGTGGGGACAGAAGTCATGCTGAGATGAAGAAAGGAAGTTATTTTGTGTGACATAATGCAAGAGTTGTGACTGGATGCATTTTTTTGA
Source organism: Protopterus annectens (assembly GCF_019279795.1). Taxonomy (NCBI): domain Eukaryota; kingdom Metazoa; phylum Chordata; order Ceratodontiformes; family Protopteridae; genus Protopterus; species Protopterus annectens. The sequence continues at coordinate 942,947,415 of NC_056732.1, forward strand.
GTATTTTGATAGAGGGGAGAGGATGGTAATGTGCCTGTGGTTGGAGAGTTCAGCTGAATGCCCTCCTTTTGGAGGGAAGATTGTGGCTTTTTTTCCCAGAGGGTAGGGACATGTGCTTCACTGCTGGAGTGAGTGGTATTAATTCTGTTAAACCAAAGAATGTAACAAACATAAAGAAAATGTGTATATCGGGTAAGGAAGCAAGTAAATAATAGCTGTAAAGACAATCTGTTATAAAAAAATATCCAATGATAAAATCTAGTCTTACTCAGCCTGGCTGTGGTGTCTGTCTTTGGTGTATGCATGTCTAACGAAAACAAAATCTGAAGGGTTATTTTAAACTTGACCACATTGATATATTGTTTTAGCTCCCAAGATTGTAAACTCACTGGTGGGTTTGATAAAGAAAGAAAACTTCCAAGACAACTCTTATTTTTGTTTATTTATTTTATTTATTTCTCCTTAATTTATCAAGCTAGTCCCAACAGGCTGTTATCCTCTTTCCAGGGGACAACCTGAGGTTGTATTCATACTGCTAGGGGAAATTTGGCCAGGGCATCCAGGAACTTCCCCTACTCGTCATTCTTGTGAGTGGTACCCAATTTGGAGGAGTACTTCCTGTTTCCATTGCAGGTGCTGAGGCAACCCTGAGAAGTAGGAGGGGGCAGAGGGAAGTAAAAGAAGATGGTGGAGTGTTGAAAGAAATAGAGGAAAATGCAAATATTGAGACTGGAGACCGTGTGCAGGATTCTGAGGAAATGTTTCACAGAAACCTGCTTGGAGATGAGTCAGCAAATTATGGATGTATAATTAGAACCCTCCAGCCAGGAGAGTTGTAGGATGATTTACTTAGAGAAATGATGGGGCAGAGTGGGCCAGAAAATGAAGGAAGTATTTTCTGGATGGGAGATTATGAAGAAAATTGAAAAGGACGCTGCAGAGACAATCCTGAGGAATAATGGTGAGACAGAAAAGAAAACATATGCAGAGAAAGTAAAAGAAGGCAAAAGTGGAGTAGCAGAAAAGAAGGCAGAAAAAAATGAAAAATAGAAGACAAAGAAATTGGCAAGCAAGAAGTGTGAAACAATTTAATATCTCTTTTGGGTATAAAATCACATGAGGTAAGCACATTTATTCTTATTACAAGGATACATTTTATGACATTGTATTTGAGACTGTTTATTCAATGGGAAAATTTTCTTGGAGAATATAAAAAAAAGAGACTCTAACCAATGGAATGTTTATGTGATTGAATCATTTAACAAGCAAACAAAAAAGAAAATACATCTACAATTCTGAACAGAGGTAGAAAGAGAGACTTTCGAAGGACATTTTTAAACTTTATGTAAAGAAGTAGTGGACATTGCAAACGTTTATGACAAAAGGGATTATGGATTGGTGGCTGGGGATTGTAATATTGTGTTAAACATACAAAGAGAAAAATATGCATGATAAATGTGGAGGGGGAATAGAGGCTTTGTAAAATACTGGTGGCAACCCAAAAAAAATTTTTGAGGAAAAGAAGGGCAGTTGATAAGAAACTGTGACAAAAGAAAATGTTTTATTTGTGGGGAAATGGGACATGATGCCAAAATGTGAATTGAGATGTTATAAATGTTGCAAATTGGACATTTATGGATGGGTTGCAAAATGAGAATAAGATAGGAAAAAGAAAGAGAAAAAAATGAATAAAGGAAAGATATTTTAAAGTAGTAGAAATAAAAAAGATGAGAAAAAATAAAGAATAGGACATAGAAGAAGGTTGTGAAATAAGTGATGAAGAAGAACTAAATCGGAAAGTAGTAAAAAAAAAGAATTCTGTTGGTAAAAAGCTAAAGGATAGAAAAAGAAAATTTAAATGGATACTACAAAAGAAAAAAGGAAATGGATGAAAAAGAATATATACAGCTAATGATTAGGGGTTAGTATAAAGGTTAAGGTGCTTGAGTCACAGACAAAAGGTACAGTCTTTGGATCTCACCTCTGGGAAGGAAATTGTCTAGGCTTAGTATGGTCTATTGTAGGTTCGTAGGAGGTTACTAGGCTAGCAGCTATAGAACCTTTACCAGCCTAGCCATGTTAATCCCAAGTATCCTCATGTGTTCTTTTTGAGTAGTTCACAGAATTAATTTATGCACAGAGTAGATCTGTAATCAACACTGGCTACCCAGTCCATGAGGGACATGGGTGCCACCCCAGGGGTAAATTTGCGGTCTCCCATCCAATTACCTAGGTTGTGTTTGAATAGGGTCAGTGAGGAGCTCTGTTCTATGTGAATAGGAAGCCTATTCCAGAGAAGCAGCAGTCTCTGGGAGACTTATATGTCTCGCCAGCATGTTCTGTTAATGTCACAATTAGGTCGAAATCCCTAGAGCAAGAGACTCATGTGCCATTTGACTTGTGGATATGCAGAATTTCCATTAGGGCAGGGTTGGGGATTATCCCATAGGCCAGGCACAAGTCACCTCTCAGCAGCCTATAATATAGAGTAAAGTGACAGACCTCTGAGCCTGTCTGTGTAAGTTGTAGTTTGGAGTCCCTGTATTTTCTTAGTGAGAAACCTCTGAGGTTTCTCCAGCTGCTGCAGGTGTCTGATGAGGTACATGCAAAAGGGTGCATTATACTCTATTAGTGGTCTGATGAGGGTCAAGTACAGTGGAGTTATAACATTCCTTGGTCTGGATGCTATGCCCTTGCTTATGAGGTGTGCTTCATAGAAGGCTTTTCTTACCACTGTGGGAACTTGGTAGTCAAAGTTAAGATTGCTATCGACCTATGTTCCCTAATCTCATACCACTGGGTTGGAACTCGGGGGGGGGGGGTGCTGTCAGTATTTTAATTCGTAGGGGATTCCATTTTGCCAAAGGGAATAATAATTCATTTTTTTTGCATTTAGTTTTAGGCCATGGCTTTGGCACCAGTCATTTGTTTGTGTTGGCCCTTCTTGTAATATGTTGAAATCATTGGGGGACTCAATGATTGCTCCCTTTTTGCAATCATCAGTGAACTTGGTGAACAAAAGGCCATGTACTTTGGCCTGGACTTCTAAGAAATAGATACCAAACAATAAGGGGCCCAACACAGACCTGTGGTAGTAAGAAAGCTAGCCTAGTAATTATCTATAAATTTATGAAACCATGAGTCTAAGGAAAAAGAAAATTAAAACTTTAGAGTGCTTTCTGTAAACATGAATAGTATTAAGCATATAGTAAGAAGAATAGGAAGTTTGGATTGGTGTAATAAATGTGATGTGCATTTAATTATATTAGAAGACGCAAGATTTTTAACAAATGAAGAAAGATTGCAAATAGAGAAACTATGGGGGGAAAAATTAATCTGGAATTTGGGAAATGAAAAGCGATCTGGAATAGCCATATTCTGTAGAAATACAGTAAAGATATCAGATGTAAGTTTAGCAAAAATGGAAGATTAACCATTGCAGATTTAAAATGGAAAGGACAAGTATATAGAATAATTAATTATAACATTATATCCTCATACTAATTATAAAGAAAGAGAAAGCTTATTTCTTCAGATTTTAGACTCTGTAGTGATAAGTATGAATATTATAATAACCCAAAACTTTAATTGTGATTTAAGAGGCATGTGTAAAAAGAAAGGAAATGATATAAGAAAAATGTTAGAAGTTATAAGATGTGGTAAGTAAACTTTGGTACAAAATTTCATGGACTACAAAAAAGTATATGTATATATATATATATATATGTATACATATATGAATTAGATTGTTTTATAGGATCAGAAGGTTTAGTTATAGGAGAAGGGGAGGTAGGTGAAACAGGAATTTCTGGTCATTTTGCAATATGGCTAAAGATAAAGGAAAACAAGGAGTGTATAAAAATAGGCAAAGGAATTAAGAAGGAAAGAGATAAGTAATATAGCTGTGGAAAGATTATATTACTACAAGAACATTTTATAAAAATTGGTTTGAATGATGGATGACATTTAAGGAAAAATAAAACAGTTTTACAGTGGCAATATGATGTGAGAAAAGTAGGGAAAGAATAACATGAAAGAACATATAATGATGCATTGGAAAATTTAGAACATAATGATATAAAGTACTTTGACAAAGAAAAAGGATTATATGAAAAAATCAAGAAAAAGTACAAGAATTGTTGTATAAGCAAACATATTTTTCACAAGGAAAAAGAAAAGAAGCATCGAGTTATTCAACCAGATTATAATGTAAAATAAGATGGTAGTATAATAAGAGAAATAAAAAATGTAAAAGGAGAAATAGAAAGAACTCGGGGAAAGATTTTGAATAATAGTGTAGTACAGCATGTACAGGAAATATTTAAAGAAAAAAGAAGGTAGTGAAAAAAACATGGAAAGAAAAAAAGTTAACAGGAAAAGAGAGTTAAGAATTGGAAAAGGAGATTACTTTAAGTGAGCTATATAAAGTATTAGGACAAGCAAATATAGACATGGCTGCAGGACCAGACAGAATAGGATATAAAATGTCTAAACATTTAAGGGATTGGCAGAAAAAAATTTTTTTTAAGATTTTGAAAGAATGGTTAAATGAAGTGTTTTTGTATAAAGAATTATGTAGTGGAATACTTAAATGTATATGGAAGAAGGAAAATACAGGACAATTAAAAAAAACTGGAGACTAATACTTTTAAGTAATAATGATCATAAGATCTTTATGAAAGTAATACAAAAAAGCATTTGAAACTAAAATGGAAAATGTTTGGAAGATAGTATATATAATGTAAAGGGGAAGGGTTGTCAGGAATTATTAATGGTTAGAGAAATTGTGGATGATGTTATGAAAAGAAAAGAAGAAGCAAAAATCAAGATAGGAGACCTTTATAAGCCATTTGACACAATTGGACATGAAATCTTATGGATAATAATGAAAGTCTATAATATAAGTGAGAAAGTTCAGAAATTATGTATGTCTACATATACTAATAATAAAGTAAAAAATACTTGTAAATGGCTGGTTAAGCCAAGAGGTGCACGTGAAGAGTGGTGGAGTATGTTAAATAAATTACAAAATGAAGGAGGTGGATCAAATAACACCTGAAGAATAAGATGTCCAGTTCTGCTAACTATGCAGATGACAATTTGACACTTTGATAAAAGAAGTAATAATTTGCAGAAGCGAAAGTCTACACATGATAGGGATGGTTTTAAATACAGAGAAAAGGCTTAGGTGATGCAGTAAAGATAGGGGGGTATATATTTTACAATGAATGAATTTTCTGTGTTAGGTATAAAAATTGTGAATAAAGATGTAAGTAGAATTCAATGGGAGAAAACAACAGAAGAAATAAAACAAATGTATTTCCTGGAAAACATATAAATTATCATTGAGAAAAAAATATGTGTATTTGATAATTGCAGTACTGATGGAAAATAGCATACTTAGCAAGTATATTTATAAAATTACTAACAATATTTGGAAAGGCATTATTGCAGATATTTTACATTTATATGGAGTTCTAGATTAAACACAGTAAAACAAGTTTTGTATGTAAATAATGAAGAAGGAGGTTTAGGGTTAATTAACTCAGTGGTATATACTGCTTCATTAAATTTGTACAAAGTGTTAAAGTAGATAAATGAAAAAGATGAGAGATTTAATACTAACATGGTATATCTATAAGTAGGACAAATTTGGGGGCATGATAAAAAAGACTAAAAGAGAAAATTAGTGTGTAAATGAAAAAATAAAATGTTACCAAGAAAAGAATATTTTTATAGAAAATAAAAATTGATGATATAGAAAAAAAGTAAAGTGTAAGAATGTAATGATAAAACATTGCTATGTAAAACCATATGTAAAATCATGGCAAAACCTAACAGTTTAAAAAAATAATGCTGTAAAAATAAGTAGCCAGTTGTGTAATCAGAAAGTAGAATGCTCAGATTTTTTGTGGAGACTGGTAGTAGATAAATTGTCAGTAAAAGGAAATATGCCATATAAGAAGAAAAGTAATGGAATATGTTTACAATGTCAAGAAGAAAAAAACTATGGAGCATGTGATTTTGAAATGTAAAATAGTAAAAAAGTTATGGAGAAAACTATGTAAAGAGTTTTTTGAAGATATAATAGAAGTGGATAAAATGAACATGGATATAGTTAAATATGATTATTATAAGAATAGAAGTAAAGAATATGTTAAAAGAATAGATAAAATATTATTTTATGTTACATGGGCTATATAGAATGAAAGAATAAATGAAATTATGTTTAATGGTAAATGGAGTGTAGGAACACTATAGTAAAATCAGATGGTGGTTGTGGAAAAAGGAGTGGGGTTTAATAAGGATGAAAATTTAGTATGATTGTATAAACAGGTCTGTCTATCAATATATTTGTACATTTGTAAATATTTGTAAATATGTAAATATTTTGTAAATACAAGTTATTTTTGTATATGAATAAAGGACACCTGCTCTTTTTGATAGGTGTCATGGGATCTTTTACATCCATCTGAACTGCCACCAGCTTAGGCAGATAGGGTCTTGGTTTGACATCTCATCCAAAGGGAAGACACACTCAGGAGCACAACAGGTCCTATAATCCCACTCTAAGGACTTTTGTGTATCACCCCTGTACCTCCTGTTCTGTACCTGTAGCACCTTGCATCACACTTTTGTCAACAAGATTTTTCCTTGGGGTAAAGAACATTGCCGTATCAACATCATTTAATGTACCCATACTAGTTTCAAGTTTATCAGCTTGGTAGTCATCCGTGATATTTTTGCAGAATTATTCTCTCCTCGCTGATTATCATCTTTATTTTCCTATTACCCCTTCAGATTTTCCATTACCATGTTTCCTGTCTTCTCCATGATAACCTAGTAGATCATACTTTCTGTGCCCCATCTTTGTGATCTCCACAGTTTCTTAACTAGCACCCACCTTTCCATCTACTCTGAATTTCAACATTCTGCAACTTCTTTTAAATCTTCTTTACACCTCTTTTCCACCTTTTCAGCCATATTTCCCTTTGAGTGTTCTTATTCCATCAGTTCATGTCCTTCCTTATAGACTCATAGGTTCTTTTGAGGAAATTCTTTGAATAGATAATTTGCAGCCCAGTAGTAATTCTCACTACTTGCTAATCCTTTCCTTGAGGGTTTTTGGACAGTAATAAAGATGTCTTTGTGGTCACTCATCCTTCCATACAGGTTGTGTCTGAAGAGGGTGAAAGAACTGCTCTGTTTCATGTGAAGGTGGAGTCTCTTCTAGAGGAGAGGAATTCTTTGAATGATGCATCTATGAGTCCATCATGTTCAGTTTTATGTTATAGTGAAGGTTAAGGTCTACAGTACAGATATTCATGGTAAAGGTGGTTTTGCAAATATAATGGAGGTTGCTCTGGCCAGAGTCATTTGAGGCCTTGTATGAAAGGCAGAGGTCAACCAATGTAAGACTGTATAAGACCAAAAAGAAGGAGACAGGGAAACCTAAGTTATTCTTCAAAGGCAATTGAACTAGTGCCCTTGATTTTCTTTGTGAGGAAACATTGAGATCTTTTGAGTTGGGCCATATGACTGGATAGCTGGATGGCACAGTGGATACTGTATTCTATTATAGGCCTAGTAAGGGAGGAGGCAAGAGATGTGAAACATCCCTAGACTGGAGTAAATTCCCTTTCTAATCATCTGAGCCAAATAAAAGGATTTCCTAACAACCATGGCTACATGATGGTTAAAGAAGAGCTCATTATCAACAAATGACTTCAGGTCTCTGACAACAGGGTCTTTTTGAGGGGGTATCATTAATGTGAAAGGATTAAAGGTATTCTTGTTACCAGATGATATGTTACTACACTTTTAGGCATTTAGTTTGAGGTCATGATCATGTTATCATTTGCTGTGAGGGTTCCAACTTCTTTTAGATTCTGGGTGGCTTATGATTACTTCGAGTTTACAGTCATTAACAAACTCAGATGGCCAAAGGTATTTATTTATTTTATTTTATTTTACATTTGTTGACTGGGACTGTCTGACTGAGCCGAAGCCCTTTTTCAGTAGAGTCCCGGGGAGAAAAGCTCCAGTATTTTACATATTACATTTAGTCATTGTACAAATATTGTACAAGCAAAAAGTGGCAAAGCAGCTTGATGTCAACATCAGCATTCTTTTTTAAGTAGTAGTAAATTTAAAAATCTTGGTAGAAGCTGCAACATTTGAGTAAGGTATAATTTTTACAATTTGTTGATAGAGGATGACAGTACAGTATTGGAGTGAAGAAAGGAAAGCATTCATCTGCAGAGTGTAATCAAGGTGGGTTTGAGCAGTGGCAGATCCATTGCCCTTTGAGATATTCTTTTAAAGTTAATTTGAATTGTTTAGAATGTTTGAGTGTTCGAATTTCAAGCGGAAGTTTGTTCCATTCAATAGAGGGATGGTAGCTATATAAGTTGCACCCTGCTTTAGACTTAGCCTTATAGATGTTTAATAGGTCTTGGGAAGAGCTGTGGAGGTTTCTTGTAGGGGCATAGTGGGAGATTACAGAGTGTAAGACTGGACAGAAAGATGACTGGTATAGAATAGAGTGAATGGTTTGAAACTGAGTGAGAAGGAGGAGGTTAGGCAGTTCAAGCCAGTTTAGATATTTAAGAGCGAGACAGTGGTGAGATCTACAGGATTGTTGAATTGCAAATCTAGCTACTTTGTGGTATGTAGTCTCAAGTCTAGTAAGGAGAGATGAGTTAAGGTCTGTAAGGATTTGTGAGCAATATGTTAAGCAGGGGAGAATGTAAGCATGTATGAGATTAATTCTTGCTTCCTGAGTGAGAAAATTTGTATTTCTATATAATAGACCTAATTTAAGGTGAGTTTTCCTGATACAGTTATTTATATGGAGATCAAATTTTAGTTGATCATCAGTAGTGATACCAAGGAGTTTTGAGCTAGAATCCGCTACTACAGGGGCATATTTATGTGAATGGATAGTAATAGAAGTGTTTATGTGGTTGGCTGTTTTAGGGAGGAAGAGTAGGAGTTTTGTTTTTTTAGGGTTGAGGATGAGTTGGTTGTTGGACAGCCATGTTTCCTTTGAGTTAAAGGAAGACTAGGTAGCTGATAAGAGTTTGGAGGGAGAGATTGCTATAATTATGACTGTAGAGTCATCAGCATATTGGATAATAGAGGAAAGTTGACAGGAGGTATAGAGCAAGTTGGTGAAGATATTGAAGAGTAGTGGTCCTAAGATGGATCCTTGAGGGACACCCGTTTTTATTGGAAGAGGAGTAGATAAGGCAGTGTCCCATCTTACTGATTGGAATCTATCTTTTACATAGCTTGAAAACCAAGCCACTGTGTTTGGGGAGAAGATGAGGTCAGACAGTCTGTTTAATAGCAGAGAGTGGGAAACAGTATCAAAGGCCTTTGAGAGATCTAGGAAGAGACAGGAGATAAGTTTATCATCATCTCTGGCCAGGGAGATAGTATTGGTAAAGGATAGAAGAGCAGTATAGGTGCTGTGCTTTGGTCGAAAACCATGTTGTGTAGGAGTGAGTAGGTTTTCCTTAGAGAGATGTTCCATGACTTGAGTATGTATGCATTTTTCTAGGATTTCTGACAGGGGAGAAAGGATGGCAATGGGTCTGAAATTAGAGATTTCAGTGGAGTTACCTCCTTTGTGGATAGGTAGGATGTAGAAATGTTTCCAGATTGATGGTACTTTAGATTCAGAGATTGAGCGGTTTATAATGATGGAGATGGGGTAGGCTAGTGAGTGTGCAGCTATCTGGAGAAAGTATGATGGGATGTTATCAGCAGATACAGAGCATGGTTTAAGTTTTGAGAGCAGGGTTCTGATGTAAGTTGTTGAGACAGGCTTAAGAGAGAAGACTTTAGGTGGGGTAGTTGAGGAGGAAACTGGGCCTTTGGGGTTCTTTGCATTGGAGCTATTGGGGTTAAGAAGTTTGGATACTGATTCAACAAAGTAAGTATTGAAAGTGTTGGCAGTCTCCACTGATGTTTTGTCTGGTCTAGGGTTGGGGGAGGTAGGGGTTCCAGGATGAAGTATTTGGTTAATAAAATTCCAAAATTTTTTTGGGTCAAATTGTAGTGTTGTAGGAGGGTTATAATAGAATGCTTTTTTTATTTTTAATTATGTCTTTTTGCCAGGTTTCTTTGTTCTTTATATCTTTGCAGGTCAGTTGGGTCTTTTGTATGCATCGATTTTTCCAGGACCTATCTCTAGACTTTATGAGAGTGTGTGTCTTTTTTGTTAGCCAAGGGGATATTTTTGCTTTTGTCCTAATTTTACGGGCTGGGGCTGATGAGTTTATGATGTCAAGAAAAGTAGAGTTGAAGGCTATGACAGCTTTGTCTAGGAGGAGCTGGGAGAGGAAGTCCCAGCATACTCTGGAAATGAGAGTGTTAAATGTGTCTGTGTTGAAGTTAGAGAAATTATGTCTAGTAATGTATCTATGTGACTTAGGGAGGTGGTTTGTATATCTGAGTACCTTTATGGGTGTGTGTTCACTTAGGGAATCAGGTAGGGTTTCTGGATTGTGATATTTAGAAAGAGCTGTTACTAGTATCCAATCAATGAGGGTATTTGTGGAGTGAGAGTTATTTGAATGTGTTGGTTTGGTAATTAACTGAGTGAAACCATCAGTTCATATGTCACAGAAATAAATGCCAAACAAAAGAGAACCTAGTACTGAGTCCTGGGATGGAGTCACTGGTGGCAAGCCTTTTTATAGACACTGTGACCCCATTCATGATTAGTTTGTTGCTCTCTGTAAGATTGTTAATTTATCAGGTAATATAAGGGTTTCTTTTTAGTTTGATAAGTTTATATATGATGCTTGAGTGAGAAATGGTGGTAAAAGCTTAGGTTAGTTTGGGGCAAGCTATGTGTACTGACTTGCTTTCTTCCAGGGGCTCAGTGACCCTTTTCAAAGAAGTGGATCAGGTTAAGATGACAGGATCTACCCTTCACAAATCCAGGTTAATTTGGGTCAAGCTACATTAGTCTGCTTATGAGGTCCATAAAGATATGTTCCATTGTCTTACAAATAAGACTTATGAGGGTCATGGGACCATAGTTACCAGGATATGGAGTGGGGCCTCCTTGTGTAGGGAATAACCACTGCAGCCTTTAAGCCTCAGGCACAAAATGTGAAAAAGTGTTAAACAGATTGTGGTGTGGTTTAGTAAGACCATCCTCTCTGGTAAAGAAGCAGCCTGGCATGCTTGCAGGCCACAATGAAGTAATATTTGTGTCTCTGAGAGAGCCATTAGTACTCATTTATGGGTGATGTTTGTAGGGGATGGGAAATGCTAACAGCAGATCAACCATATGTAGTCTAGGTGGAGATGGGGGGGGGTTTGAAGTAAGTTTGTCTACTAATAGGTCAGTCTTTTTTTCAGGGACAGAGTAAGTAAAGAAAATATGTGCATACTCGGAGCAGTGTTGGGTGTTGTTTCTAAAGTTTTTGATTCAGGTAAACAAGGACTTAGACTTACTTGCAATTTTCTTTGGCAGAGGAGGGAATTTTGAATTTCTACTTAGCCTTGGAAGATTTGTTTTTGTTTAACTTTTTTGTTTAATTTTCAGGTGTGGGTTTTTGAGCTACTTGGCAGGTAAATGGAAAAAAAGACATCACGGTGTAAACTGATACCTCACGTTTGTCAACAAGACTTCATCTAAGTAAAAACTCATACAACAGACTTAAACTTTTCTTAAGAACTGAAAAAATCACATGATAAAAGCACATGATTACCAAAACATCCTAATTTCACAATAAGCTTTTTCAGTTTGTTACTAAGGGAGATGAGATGTAATTTTTTTTATTGTTGTAGAGGTTGTTTATGCTATAGTTCCAGATCATGGTCTGATGAAGCTGATATAGTCAGTGAAAGCACTTACCTTTGATTTTATTTGTTTTTGAGACTTATTAAACTGGTGGATTTTATCTCTGCTGCATCACACTGTTTTTATTCTTGTTCATTTTATGGTTTCATCATTATGCTACCTCCTTGGGATTTGTTTTGTAATATTGGTATTCAGTTTTATGTTTTCTGGCATTGTAGTCTTGTATTTCATCACTTGTATCCCTCTGTGGAAGGGGGCAAAGTTTTAATGTTTTAATGTGTATATCAATGGTTATTTTCTATTTTTATGTCATTTAATGTAAAGCAACATTGTTCATATGTACCAGGGGTATTTGTTGCTGTGTTCATCCATGAAGATATGACTGTGGATATTGTTTATTTTATTCTTTGTTGTTGCTTGCTTGGGCAGACCTGGTTTACATGTGTCTGATGTCTTTGACATCTCTCCCTCTTTTTTGGTTGAGGAGCGATTAACTCATCTGTTTTAGCCAATGGCAATTAGGTTCATCAGAGGTATGCTATATTCAGTGATTACATCCCTCAATTAGGGGGGTGTATGTTGATATGTGCATGATGATTGGACAGCAGTGTTCTCTACCCTGCATGATTGTGTAAGCATTTTTACAGATCCCTAGTAGAAATGTATCATATTTTAGATGAATTTGTGAATAAACATTGATGACTTGGTTATTTTACTCAAGTAATCTATATGATGTTGGCACTGTTTGATACCTTTTTTGTTTGACTGAGAACATTTTGTATGTACTCAGCAATGATCAATATTTTTAGTTAGAATACATGATATTAAGGGTTAGCAAGCCTCCATCAGGGGTGAGCATTGTTATGTGCATGATGATTGGATGGTGCCAATTTTTTTTGTATATCCTATTGGCCATCCAGTTCTATCGTACAAGCTATGGATGCTTTCTGTGTGTTTTTGATAACTGCATAAACAAGCATCAGTGCTTTAGTCCTTGTAATATCATGCTGGGTGCTTTTGTTTTTATTGTTTCCATTGTTAAGGGGCTGTGTGCTATTAAGGAACTGTGGTTGGATAATTGTATTTTAAATAACATTATGCATCATATTTTATTAGATCTGATGAAGACTTTGTCATTAACTTGAAAGCGCTTTTCTGCTTGTTTTTATTTGCTTCATTAAAAGTGTATGTTTTGGACTGTGCTCATTTTTAATAAGGACATGGCTACATTTCATAGTAATTCTTCATTTATGCCAGAAGTAGTTAATGAGCTATATTTGAATTGGATCATTAGCCTCCCCACATTCTTTCCTTCCCTGAGAATTAAGTGAAAGGATCCTTCATTCTTTGGATGTTCATAGACAGCTCAGGTTCTACTTCGATAAAATTAAGTCTGTCAGGAATTCTGATCAGCATTTTGCCTTCTTTCAGGAAAATAAAATTGGGTGCTCTGTTTCCAAACAAACTATTTCTAACTGGATTTTCAAAATTATTTTCTTTTGTTACTCTTCCCATGGTAAGGCACTTCTGACCCCTGTTAAGGCCCATTTTAATATAACTGCTGCATCTTCAGGAGCTTACTTTAGTGGCTTAGATTTTAAATCTGTTTTGGAAGCAGATCATTAGCCTCCCCACATTCTTTGCTTCCCAGAGAATTAAGGGAAAGGATCCTTCATTTTTGGGATGTACATAGGCAACTCAGGTTCTGCTTAGATAAAACTAAGTCTATCAGGAATATGAAAAAACGAGGACGAGACCAATGAGAGGATAGCCACCAGGTTTATTTAGCGTAGCGTTAATACTTAAATATTTTTAAAACACGCTTTCGGTGAAGACTGTGCTCCACCTTCCTCAGAATACAAAATTTCAAATATCAAATACACAACTTTTAATGCATTTTAAACAACAGTTAACAAACGTCACTTCCTTTTACTTGACTAAACACGAACACCTGGAGTTCATTTACTAGTAATTTATGTATCTAAATAAATAAGCATATGTCACAGTTACATTAAAAATGTATGTTTACCTTTAGTTTAAATGTAAAGTAAGAATAAAACTAAAAGTAAAAATAAAAATAAAATATTTATAACGAACACGCCTATACTATAATGTTGAACTAGGACGTGCTCTTATTTACTATTTTAGAGTTACGTGCAGCAGCCGAAAAATGCAAATTTACATTGAGGCAAACAGGCAAAAAGGCAACGACTTTCGTTAGTGCCTCTCTAGTTCCATTTAAAAATACTTTAATTATCAATAAATGTTTGTTGTAAAAATGTAACAAATATGTAATATAATAAAGTATAATAAAATATGTCAGTACCTTCTTCGTTTAGTTTGTGAGGATTGTCAATTCTTATAAAATCATTTGTTAAAAATCATACTATTTTTCACTATTCAAAATTGATTAACATTAATAGGAAGATAGTTGATAAACTAATCACTTTTTTAAAAATGTATGTTTGTGTATGTATATTACAATATATGTTGTTAATTCAATTATCGATTTTTCCTGTTTGAAATAGTTAATTATAAATTCTTTGTTACGTTACCTAACATTTGTAAAGAAATATATATGTGTGTTATATGTATATATATGTTTTAATATGTTGATAAATAAATAAATAAATAAATCTAATAAAATTGTTTATTATGTATTTTTATTATTATTATTATTATTAATGTTTTCATTTTATGAATGAGTGTATGTATAGTAATTGATGCTAAACATACTAATAGACATTACATTTATAAAATATGAACTTAAAAAATAATATAAACCAAATTATATAATCTAAAAGTTGTTGCTTTTTTTTAAAAATACCAATATATTAACAATGTTGTTTATAGTAAATGTTTCTTATACCCTTTTAAGGGCTAATAATTTAAGAATACATTTAATTGATATAAAATCATTTAGGCCTGGATAGGCACTTGCGTTGGTTTTAATTTGCCACATTAACTCATCTAGCTCAAGAGTTAACTGCCATGGTCCACCTCTTGGGTCATGTGTTCTTTGGTGTAAAATAATGAACTTAAAATTGTGGTTACAATGCTCCAATATGTGTTTTGCTAATGCATTATTAGTGTCCTGCTTGGTGATAGCATACTTATGTTCATAAATCCTTTGCTTAATTTTTCTCTCTGTTTTACCTATGTAAAAAGCACTGCATTGCTCACATAATGCTGCATATACTATCCCTTTACTCTCACAATTGTATCTTTTATTAATCTTGTATCTCGCTTCATTAATAACAACCTCCTTAGTTACTAAAATTGAGGAGCATTGTGTACACGCACCACATTTATACATGCCTTTAGATGAACTAGAAGAGGGTTCGTACTTTTTCTCAAGCAACATTTTCAAATTACTATTTCTTCTATATGTAATTTTAAGTTCTGGGCCTAACTTGTTGTGTAATACTATGTCTTCGGAAATAATTCTTCAATTTTTGTTCATAATACCCCTAATAAATTTATGGTCACTAGAAAAAGTGCACAAGAAGCTGCTCTTATGGCCCTCATGTATAACAAAAGCAGATTCTACCAATTGTGCTTCCGAAACATTAGTATTGTTGGTGGTTTCATTTAATAATGGCTTAAAATGTCCTGAAATTCTTTTAATTCTAAATTCTTCCCTAATGTTAGCAAACAATTTTGAAGGATAGGCTCTATGTAAAAACATGTTTTCCAAATTGTCACATTCCTGATCAAAGTCTACTAGTGTTGTGATCATCCTAGCTGCTCTGACCATCTGGTCCTTGACAACTGCCTTTTTCTGATGAAAAGGGTGACAACTACTAAAGTGTAAAAATGCATTAGAATATGTGGGTTTTCTGTAAATCTTACTAATATATCTCGAATTTGTTCTATCTTTAACAAGTAAGATGTCCAAGAAACTAATACTATTTTCTTCTAAATTAAATGTGAATTGCAAAAAATCAGTTAAATTCGTGATGCTAGTTATAAAAGAGGACACCAATGCTTCTGGTCCTTTCCAAATCAAAAACATGTCGTCCTGGTACCTGGTGTACCAGGAGACATGTTCCTTAAACATCGGGTGTTTGAAGAGTAAAGTGTTTTCCCAATGGGCCATAATTGCATTCGCAAAGGTTCCCCCACATGGCGAACCCATCGCTACTCCTGATTTTTGCAAATACAATTCTCCCTCAAACATCATATAATTGTTGGATAATACAACTTCTAGTAGTGTTTCTATTAAATAAATAGTGTTGTCAGTGACTTTTTTGGAAATTAAATAATCTCTAATCCATTCCATTCCTAGATGTTGGGGAATGACGGTGTAGAGGTCCTTGACATCATTCGTTAAAAACCATGCATCTTCTTGATATTTAACTTGGTTCATGTTATACAAGAAGCTCCATGAATCTTTACAGATTTGAGTTTCAGATTCAATAAAAGGCTTCAATAATCTGTCAACTTGTTTTGCACAGGCATATGTCACAGAACCCCTACCATCAACTATTGGCCTAAATGGTGGATTACTAACGGACTTGTGTAGCTTAGGGATGCCAAATAGGTGCGGTATCCTGGGTGCTAGCATTAATAAATATTGGTACAGGTCTAAGTCAATGTATTCTTCTAAAAATAGGTCTTGTAGTATATTCTTGATTCTACTGTAAGCTAAGTTAAGTTCATTTAGTGAGACCTTTGTATAAACGTCTGTGTTTAGAAGCCTGGACATGGCTTTAATATATACGTCTTGATTCATTAAGACTAGACCTCCACCTTTGTCTGGCTTCATTGCGCGTATTTGACATATTTGCAATAAATTAATTATTTCATATTCAATCATCTTAATGTTAGTATTTTTATTGACCCAGTTACCAGAAGTCCTTTGCAAGTCCCTAAGGTCCATTTCGCACATTCTTTCAAATAGGCCAAGAGTGGGGTGAAGTGCTGGATGAAACACACTGGAAACTCTTCTGGAGTTGACTAAGGATGTACTGTTTCCTATTAACGCTTTTAAATTCAATTTACGAACAAATAGTTTTAAATCTATAATAGTTTTAACTAAATTCATCTTTCTGCTGGGGACAAAGGAAAGACCTTTTGAAAAAAAGTCGACCCACTCTTGTTTAATGTCCAATTCTGTAAAATTATAGACATTAAAATCGCCTCCAGTACTTCTAAGTGTCAATGGATATGCATTTACTGCAAAACTGTCAGTTATCTCCTCCTCTGTTTCCTTTTGTTCTTGGATAAATATTGTTTCTTTTGTGGTTGGTAGTTGTTCTGCGGTCCATTGTGACCCCTGTGAAAACCATGTGATCCTGTGTTAACATTGTTTTCATGATTATTATGGTGATTGGTGTTATTATTGTTATTATTATGGCTGTTATTAACATTCCGTTGTTGATTTGTACTATTAGCCATCTCAATATTTCTATTATTTCTGTTACTATTAATTCTTTCACTACGCCTTGGTAGTTGTATTTCTGGTTCGTCCAAGGCAATGTCGTTGGCATCAGCTGCATAAGGTCTATGTTGTTTGAATCCAGGAATGAATATGTTTGATTGGAGGCAATGGGACTTCTAGGATGAAAGGCTGGAGGCTTTGGATATGCCTTATTATTAGTGTAGTCTGAAACATCCCGTGCTATTTTCTTCTTCTTATTGGCTAACAATTTAATGATTGTAGCATCAATACTAGAAAAGATACAGGCATAGTCGTATTTGTATCTTGAAAACTCTTCGTGAGTTTTTATAGTGTGTTCCAGAATTTCTAGATCAGCCTTCAAGTCACCTATCTCGGTGTTATAATGGATTATCAATCTATTAATAAATTCTGCTCCTTGCCTGTCAAACATACTCAAAAGTTCTTGATGGAAAGGAAAGCTTTCAATTAAACCTGTAGGGTATCGCCATTGGCGCAAACCTTTAGGCACAATCTTTTTCTCTAAGTTCTCTGTTAAATATGCGACCTCTAATTGTAGCTTTCTGCAGCGGAACAGCTTATAATCAAAGTCGTTTATATTGTTAGATAAAGTACTTACTGTAGACTGGCTTTGATGTCGACAAGCCGTCTGAGTCCCAAACGTAAAAAAGTTGTTGTTATCCAAAAAAGAAATGATGGATGGTAAACTGCTCTCTTGTAAAATTACATCCCCATTCACAGAGCTCCGTCCTGCTGGTTGCAAGTTGTTCGAACCTTGGTTGTTGCCACCCCGAGACATAGAAGGATTAACTGGAATGGCTACATTAGAATTAGGTACTGAATTCGGATTAGACAATGTGCGGCTTTGCTGCTGTAAGTTTGCTCCTTGTAAAACTGGAGCATCAAGTCTTTGAGTTAGAGCGTCCACACGCCCCAACAGCACTTGGACAAGTGCTGTTAAATTCCCGATTGAGTTGTCCAAATTGGAACCATCCTGGTTAGAATTACGTGAATTGTTTCCCTCATCTTGAGAGAACAGAAGAACTTGGCTACCTGCTCCAGTTTCGTTCACCATGAAGACACAAACCTCACAACAGTAGAACAAACCAGGTAAAACGAAAAAACGCGGACGAGACCAATGAGAGGATAGCCACCAGGTTTATTTAGCGTAGCGTTAATACTTAAATATATTTAAAACACGCTTTCGGTGAAGACTGTGCTCCACCTTCCTCAGAATACAAAATTTCAAATATCAAATACACAACTTTTAATGCATTTTAAACAACAGTTAACAAACGTCACTTCCTTTTACTTGACTAAACACGAACACCAGGAGTTCATTTACTAGTAATTTATGTATCTAAATAAATAAGCATATGTCACAGTTACATTAAAAATGTATGTTTACCTTTAGTTTAAATGTAAAGTAAGAATAAAACTAAAAGTAAAAATAAAAATAAAATATTTATAACGAACACGCCTATACTATAATGTTGAACTAGGACGTGCTCTTATTTACTATTTTATAGTTACGTGCAGCAGCCGAAAAATGCAAATTTACATTGAGGCAAAAAGGCAATGACTTTCGTTAGTGCCTCTCTAGTTCCATTTAAAAATACTTTAATTAGCAATAAATGTTTGTTGTAAAAATGTAACAAATATGTAATATAATAAAATATAATAAAATATGTCAGTACCTTCTTCGTTTAGTTTGTGAGGATTGTCAATTCTTATAAAATCAATAGATACAAGATTAATAAAAGATACAATTGTGAGAGTAAAGGGATAGTATACGCAGCATTATGTGAGCAATGCAATGCTTTTTACATAGGTAAAACAGAGAGAAAAATTAAGCAAAGGATTTATGAACATAAGTATGCTATCACTAAGCAGGACACTAATAATGCATTAGCAAAACACATAATGGAGCATTGTAACCACAATTTTAAGTTCATTATTTTACACCAAAGAACACATGACCCAAGAGGTGGACCATGGCAGTTAACTCTTGAGCTAGATGAGTTAATGTGGCAAATTAGAACCAACGCAAGTGCCTATCCAGGCCTAAATGATTTTATATCAATTAAATGTATTCTTAAATTATTAGCCCTTAAAAGGGTATAAGAAACATTTACTATAAACAACATTGTTAATATATTGGTATTTTTAAAAAAAGCAACAACTTTTAGATTATATAATTTGGTTTATATTATTTTTTAAGTTCATATTTTATAAATTTAATGTCTATTAGTATGTTTAGCATCAATTACTATACATACACTCATTCATAAAATGAAAACATTAATAATAATAATAATAAAAATACATAATAAACAATTTGATTAGATTTATTTATTTATTTATTTATCAACATATTCATATATATACATATAACACACATATATATTTCTTTACAAATGTTAGGTAATGTAACAAAGAATTTATAATTAACTATTTCAAACAGGAAAAATCGATAATTGAATTAACAACATATATTGTAATATACATACACAAACATACATTTTTAAAAAAGTGATTAGTTTATCAACTATCTTCCTATTAATGTTAATCAATTTTGAATAGTGAAAAATAGTATGATTTTTAACAAATGATTTTATAAGAATTGACAATCCTCACAAACTAAACGAAGAAGGTACTGACATATTTTATTATATTTTATTATATTACATATTTGTTACATTTTTACAACAAACATTTATTGATAATTAAAGTATTTTTAAATGGAACTAGAGAGGCACTAACGAAAGTCGTTGCCTTTTTGCCTGTTTGCCTCAATGTAAATTTGCATTTTTCGGCTGCTGCACGTAACTATAAAATAGTAAATAAGAGCACGTCCTAGTTCAACATTATAGTATAGGCGTGTTCGTTATAAATATTTTATTTTTATTTTTACTTTTAGTTTTATTCTTACTTTACATTTAAACTAAAGGTAAACATACATTTTTAATGTAACTGTGACATATGCTTATTTATTTAGATACATAAATTACTAGTAAATGAACTCCAGGTGTTCGTGTTTAGTCAAGTAAAAGGAAGTGACGTTTGTTAACTGTTGTTTAAAATGCATTAAAAGTTGTGTATTTGATATTTGAAATTCTGTATTCTGAGGAAGGTGGAGCACAGTCTTCACCGAAAGCGTGTTTTAAATATATTTAAGTATTAATGCTACGCTAAATAAACCTGGTGGCTATCCTCTCATTGGTCTCGTCCGCGTTTTTTCGTTTTACCTGGTTTGTTCTACTGTTGGTTTCTATCAGGAATATCATATCTCTTCTGTTCACACTTTCAGTAAACATTACACGATCAAAGAGTTCTCTGTGAACAAAACAGGTGTTGCCTGTTCAGTTTTGTTGGGTCTTTTAAACCATAACTCTGTTCAGAGTTCCACGACCCTGACTTCCTAGAACTTTAGAAATGACCCATAGGGTATTAATACTGCAAGAGTGATCATGAAAGGACATAGTCAGCTGTATAAGAACTTACCATAACATTAGTCCTTTCCACCTATTCTTTTTTTTTTTAACTTTACTGATCTTGTTTCCCACCTCTTGAATGACTTGTACATATCAATATAGCTGTCCTACTTCTCCTTCAGATGGTTGCATGGGGCAAGAAAGTCCTGAGGTATTTTATGCCAGTACATCCTTAATGACTAAGAACTGCTGTACTTTCTGAGTAGGGTTTGTATTAAAGAACAACGAGATTCTATTATTAAATGCTCAACTTCTCTGTCCTTTTTCTCCCTATTTCTTGTCCCTGCTATGAATAAACAACAACACAGCATGTAAAATATTTTAAATAGACACTTTCTCTCCACTAGAACAGTACCTTACTGTACTGTGGTGGTTTCACATTCAAAAAATTTTTATCCTGCCCTGGAAAAGCATGCGGCAGTCTCCAATTCATTTATGTCATCAAGGCCAATGAATGCAGGAAGTTTTCTGGCCAGTTCCCTACCCAAACTAGCATCACCACAATCATCCTCAAAGCCCACCCATGCTATGATGTCACAGCTCCCTGGTCCTTCCCCTACCCATTCAAAAAGTAAAGACTAAAACAAGGAAACAGTACATGAATCAAGTTTCCTGCTGTGAGCTGTCAGTCACAGAAAGTAACAGCTCAAATTAAACTTAGCACTTTGATAGCTAGAGAAGTTAGATGTGAAGGGGGATGGGAGATGAGTCAGAGTAGTACAATTCAGCCTTCACAAAAGACTGCAATTTAGCCATTCTAAAAATAAGCAGCAGTAAAAAGCACTTTGAAAGTCTGTTCTGCGGCATTTGCACTGTTTGTGTTTTAAGTAGTCATTGAATGGCATGAAATGTTACTTAAAACTGACTGAAAGACAGTAGTGTATGCATGTAAAATCAGTGCAGTGACAGGATCTTTAGGAAGAAAGAGCCCTGTCTGATGTAATTTTTACATACAAGCATTACATTGTTGGATACCTAGCGGTATCAGGATTTCTTCAAGATACTAGACCCCATGTGGTCAGAGTCAGAAATTATGTATAAAAATATTTAAAAACTTGTAAATAGTCATAGTATTTTTAAATGTAGGAAACACCAAACCATGATGAAATAAACATGTTTTTGAGTCTGTGGGTGCAGTTCTCCTTTAAGTAGTAGTAAAAGTGTATGTGAAGTTGCATCATGCCACAGAGAAATGTGAAAGTCACACTTTAACCTCAGAGGGCTTACAGGTTTGTGAAGATCCTTCTTAAGTACCTCAGTATATAAAAAAATTGTATCTGTGTACATAGCGTGCAGGTGCAAGGTGGGTGTCATAGGTTCATAGGTGTATGCTAGGCTAAGGACCACTAGGGCATTTTTAAGCCTAGTCATGCATCCCTAATCTCTGACAACTTCTGGTACCCCTGATAAGTGTAAGCAGGGGCTTAGAAGATGAAACATTTACAAGCAGGGGCCTGGGAGATGAACCATTTATAGGCTGTCTGTGTCTGGTAGAGACATAGGTGCTAAACTAGGGATGAATATCCTGTTCCACATCCAGTTTCCCAAGTTACACTTGAATTAGGTTAGGGAGGAACTCTGCATCATATGAATGGGAAGCCTGTTCCAGAGAAGGGGTAGTCTCTAGGATACATACCTGTCTCTCCAGCAGGTCTGATTTATATCACAGGCAAGATTTAAGTCTTTAGAATGGGTAAATCTGGTGTTGTTTGTTTTGCAGATATGGAGTGGGTCCATCAGGGTAGTGTCCCACAATGTCTTGTATGCCAGGCATCAATCTCCCTTCAACAAACTGTAGGAGACAGAATACAGGGATAGAGCTTTGAGGCAGTCTACACAGGTAGGAGACAGAATACTGGGATAGAGCTTTCAAGTGGTTTGCACTGGATGTGTTACTTATGCCCTGTATTCATTTAGTGAGTAACTTCTGTGGATGTTCCAGTTTTGTTTGGTTAGGTACATACCAAAGGGGCATTGTACTCAAAGATAGGAAGATAGGCCTAGTGACTGCTGACTATAGTCGAACGATGACCTCCTTGGACCTAGATCCCATACCTTGGTTTATACGTTGCTGACACAGAATGATTTCCTCGCTACTGTAGGCACATTATAGTCAAAGGCTGAGTTACTGTCTACATATGTCCCCAAGTCCCTGACTACTGTGTGTATTGTCAATATGATATTTACCAGAGGTGAATGATTCCTGAAGGATACTGTCATGCATTTCTTGGCATTTAGTTTTAGTCTATGGCTCTGATACAAGTTACTTGTCAGTGTCAGCCTTTCCTGGAGAACATTAGCATTGGAGGGGGATTATATGACAGTTCCTAATTTCCAATCACCTGCAGATTTGCTCAGCCATTGGCCCTTGACATTGGCCTTGACTTCAGAGATGTTAATGTCAAAAAGAAGTGGTCCCAGGACCAAACCCTAAAGGATTCCACTTGTAACTGACTTCTTTATAGAGGTGGAAACCACAATTCTAACTTTCTGGGTCCTATCTGTGAGCCATCTGGCTATCCACTAGGTAAAAGGGTTTATGACTAACCTCTTGAGTTTCTCAACAATGCCTGAGTGAGGTATCGTGTTACATGCCTTGGACAGATCGAGGAAGGCAGTATGATCCATTTTACCTTCATCCATTGCTTTAGTGTCCTTCTCAAAGAAGTCCACCAGGTTGAGTAGGCATGATCTACCTTTGATGAAACCAGATTTGGTTGAATCCAGTATCTGGAGGTTTTGCATGTCATTACTGATCATTTCCATGACAATTCTTTCTATGGCTTTGAATATGAGACTAGTGAGACTCGTGGGTTTGTAGTTTCCAGGGTCTGTAGATGGCCCACACTTGTGTTAACCTCCTGGGTAACCCTCTTAAGCACATATTTGTGTGTGTGTGTGTGTGTGTGTGTGTGTGTGTGTGTGTGTGTGTGTGTATTTAAATGAGGGACTTGCATACAACTTTAGTAGGTATTTGCACCTCTCTCATGTTGACTGTAATGTAAATGAAAGTAAATGGTTATCAGTGAACATTAAGCAGTTAGACAACTGCTTCAAGTTGCATAGTGCTAATAGGTTGGTAATAGAGGTAGAGGAAGTCACCTGTGGACTCATGATGTCACCCTTATCAGAGCTGATGGTGCCTGGTGTGTACTGTGCTGACCTGGGAATTTTATTATATTTGCAAACTTAATACCTAGCAGAGGGGATTGCAGAATATAGAAAGGAATGGGCATGTAGGTTACACTTTGGTTCCTTGCTATAACAGCATGACCCTGATTGGCACTTCCTAGTTAGATGTGGGGGAGATTGTAGTACTTACAGAAGGGTGTAAGATGTGTCTTAGTACAGAAACTCTGTCTTTATCTCAATTAAGTGATGAAAGTTGCAGCGAGGCACAGCACTTTGCCACTAACAATGCTGAGGCACTAGTTAAGTACCCATTCAGCACCAAGACATGATTATTGGGGGGGGGGGGTTTACTTCCAAAGGCTTGACACTTTGGTGTGTACTCTGCCCTGCTGCTATTGGATGGACAGTTAGGCAAAAAGATCACTGGCACTCAAGGCAAACTGATATAAAACAAGCAGAGTTTCTGGTAATTAAACCCCTAAACGGTAATATTCATTACCTTTTCTCACAAGATGAAGGCTACAGCAATATTCTAAAATGGTATCCATATATTAGACGATTTAAGCCATATCCAAATTAACAAGTTCAGCAGTTGTCTTTTGATGTAAAAAATAAGTACATCCCTAATTTTGTAGGGAACTGAAAAATAATCAAATCCAGTGTAAATAGGTCACTCAGGTTTCAGCAGTATCTCAGCTGTGCAGCTCCGACCACTCCAGCCAAAATGAAAGCAATCATATGCAAAGCAGTGCAATAAAAAGAAAACAAGATAAATCAAGTAACCAGTTAGAGAAATGCTTATTGCAATGCCTTCTCTCACAAGATAATTGCTGTAGCAGTGCTCTAAAATGGTTCTCAAATATTATGCAAATTAAACTAAGCCCAAATTAGCTAAACAGTTGCCTTTTATGTGAAACAACAATGACTAAAAAAATAAGCATTTCCCTGGGTATTGTAGGGAATGGAAAAGAGTTAAATCTAGTATAAATAGGATTAGGATTCTGCAATATCTCATTTCCTTTGCATATTATTATTTTTTACCATGACACCATTTGTAGTCCCCCTTCTTTGAGTAACCATTCTGTGTTTATCTTTTCTGTATGTTGTACCATTGTGGCTCTTGTAGTAGTTTCATTTCCTAGAGGTTTTCTCTTAGCTTCCTCTCCTGTGTGAACATTGCATTTCCTCCATTCCTCTGTGTCCTTTTTTATCAGAACCCTACAACCCCCTTACTTCTTTCCATTTCCTCCCCCCCGTTCTTCCCCTGTAGATTTACCCATTCTGCTCTACTGTTCTCTTGTTGACTCATCCTTTAGTGAGTTATGTATGTTAGTGTGTGTTTTTCAACATCTTGAGCGGCCACATCCTGTGCTCTTCTTCCTGTTAGCAAGCTTCCCTCGGCATTCTGGGTGGGATCCTACTGCTTTTTTACTCTGAATTTGTCATGTGATCCTTTCCTTTTTTGTTATGTGTACGTACTTTATAATGTACACCTTATTTGGCATTCTCCTAATTTTTATTACTCTCATCCTGTCTGTTTCTGTATGGCTTTTCTGTTACAGATACCTGAGTAATACTTCTGTATCCTGTTTTTGTCTCTTACAGTTTTTGTTCATTGTGTTTTTTGGAGCCTTACATACCCTCAGCCCTAGATACATAGCTGTAGCTTAGCGGGATCTTACTTGTACTTTTTGCTGCCTGATTCTTTGGTGTACTGTAATGTAAAAATGTAATTTTGTAGTCCGTTTTACCACAATGTGTTGAATAGTGTGAGCCAGCAATGCATTCTGAAGTTTTTTTGCTCCTTTCTTCACTGTGATATGACCATGGAGTTGGCATATATAATTTGGGGGGGGGGGGGCATGGGGGTGTGTCTCCTATAAAAAGAAAAAAAAATTGTTTGTGTTCTTAAGGGATTTTGATTCACCATTTGTAGAATTTTTTTTTTTTTAGAAAATGTTTAGTTGAAAACATGTGCTTCCATAACTAGTAGGTAAACCAGTTTGGAGCTTGTACTGATCCCCTCTAGTGCTCTTTCCCTTCCTCCTCTAGTGTTTCCTGCAGCATTTTCTTTAAGTTATACTTTTATCTGGCTTCCCTCCCAAAATCTTCAAAGTGCTTTAGTGCTAGATCTATAGCTTAATCAATATCATCTGCAAGTATTCTCAAATGGCACAAGTTCCTCCCTTTTTTTTAGTAGGGCAAGCACAAATATGAAACTCAGGATTTGTGGGAGTGGACACTAGGATCTAATCTTCTTTTCAGTCATGACTTCTCTTGTAGGTTTTCAATTGACCAACAGCTCTGCCATTGGGTTTATCTACATTATTTTTACAGTATTTTGAAAATATATTCCAGTTGTACCTAGTCAAAAGACTTTCCTTGATGTTAAATAGCTGTAACCTGGTATTCATGATACCCCTTCCTCCACATTCTGCGTAAAGGACAGTACTGATTATGATTTCTCTTTTGCTGCCCTACAGCTCACAAAGATTACCTGCCCATTTCAAATGTGTCTGAGGAAGATCTTCTCAAGTCTGTCTACCAGAGCTTTTTCTTCTATGTAATTTCCCCAGGTCTGCTGACTCTCATGTCTTACCCCAGTTGGACACAATACATTTTTCCTTTACCCAGGAATTTCACCCAAGATCATGTTGACAGCTGTGCAAAGGGGGACTATCATCCAGACAGTAAAGTTTGTGCTGTATGCCCTTTCCAGCATCCTTGCTGTGAATGCATTTTGTAATGGCCCAACACTGCCTCTGCACTGAGGGACATGTAATGAACAACATCATGGAGGTCCACAATACTTTCCCAGTGTGGTTGCAGACTTCTGCAGACCTGTGCTGAAGGCTTTCAATTGCCTATAGCTTGCAGACCATAATGGCTACTCCCGGGTTGCACATTTACATCACCTGTACTCCTTCTAGAGCCTGCGGTAATGCACAGCTGGCTACAGCCTGCCTTACTTCTAAGATACAAACAAGCATTATTCCCTGCCAGCTTCATCAGGTAACTGAGGTACTTCATGAAGTCAGGCCACCTGGACAGTAGTTAGGGTTTTATCCCTCTGTGGCAATGAAGCTCAATTTGCCTACCAAATTTTTTATTCTAGGTTATTTTTGTCCACATACCTGCCAACCATCAAACCTTCCCTTTATCACAGGGTGTCTTATCTTAGCAGGAACCAGTCTTGGCTATTCTGTCCTTTCCCCTGCAAATGAATACTTTATTGTGTGCCTGTTGTTTTCCATCTAATGTCTATCTTGTTCCCCTTGAACATTTCTTCTTTTCTCTGTGTTTCATTTTATTAATCTTCTTTCTCTTATATTTCTTAACCAAGTTTTCATCTGTCACCCTACTGATGTCCTCACCCTATTATTTCTACTGAATGCAGTGGTGTTTGTGAATATATAAGTTCTCACTTAGCATTTAAAAAATGTGTCCTGTCAAGGTAAAGGCCATGCATTTCATGGGCATATTTCAGAGAAATGTTTCAACCAGATATGTTGCTGTCCTATACAAATACTTAACAATGTATATTTGACCTATAATTGAATACAACTCATTATTTTTCAAATGTTCAAGAAAAATGTACAAAAGAAAATTTACTGAAAGAAATATGGAATGCAAGACAATCAGTTATCCAGAACATTTAGATAAACTTAACTTATTTTCCTCTTGTTTAATTTCTCCAAGTCTTTTGTGTTTCTAATACCATGATGGCAGTGGACCCCATTACTAAATGAAAGTATGGTTAAAGTTCATGAAATTAGTATTGTTTCAGTCTTTGAAGTTAGCCAGAAGTGCTCTTCGCAGCACCTTCAATGTGCCCAGTATTGACGACTCCTGCAATTCATATGGAGTTGCATGTATCGGTAACACATCTAAGTACGATTGTAAATTCTTTTTTATAAGACCCCTTGCTCCTACTAGTATTGGAGCTGTCTGGGTATCCTTCCTCCACATTACCCTTCTTTCTACCTACAAATCCTGGTATTTTATGACTTTGTGTGTCACTCTCTACATAAGATACTGTAGTCACTGGTTGTGGCAATTTCAATCATCAATGCTGCTTTTGTCTTCTTTTCCTGGACTGCTACAACTGGTTTTCTTACATTATACAGCAAGAAAAAAAAAGTACACCACTCAGTTAAGGTTGGAGTAAATGTAGCAGTCAGATCCAAAACAGTAACAAAAAATCCTCCCAAACACAGCTTTAAATCATTATATGTTGAAGTAACTTTATTAAAACAGATGGTAAGCACCTCTGCTTCATCAGACCATGGTCTGATGAAGTAGAGGTTACTCTGGGAGAATGCTTACTTTCTGTTTTAATAAAGTTACTTCAACATATAGTGATTTAAAACCGTGCTTGGGAGGAGATTTTGTTACTGTTTCTTGCATCTATTTTTGAACTGTCGTTAATGGATGATCCCACATGATATAAACATCATCATTTTTTATAATGCTTCATGACTCATGTTTCCAGTGTTTTTCAGCTACTTCAATATTATAATGTTTGCACAATCCTCAATGCAACAGTCTTGCCACATTATTATGCCTTTCAGTATACAGTCATTCTGCCATTAATAAATCACAACCAGCAGCAGGGTGTGCAACTGTTTCCAATTCTGTTTTCCAAAATCTACATTTGTCTGTTTCAGCAACATGTTCAATGGACTTTGTAAACCAATGCGTACATAGTCCACTATCTTGGGCCTCCAATATTAACTTTTTGTCTTTTGGTTTAAATTTGCCTCTCCTTAACTATTCCTGCATTCAGTTGTGATCAGCATGAGGTTGTTCCAAGAGTTTTCTATACTTGCAGCTATATTTATGCATTTTCCACATTTCTTCCTTTCTCGCTTGATCGTTTACTTTATATGCTTTCTTTTGTTTTTTGGCACATTCAGTTACTACCTGATTTTTATCTATTTCTGGTTTGATTTTAATTCCCACTAACACTGATATGTTTCTGCTAATCTACTCAGGGAAGTCATCATTCTCATGTTTTAAAACTTTCACTGTGTGTGGGTCTTGTGAGGTCAGCAGATGTGTATGCGGTCCTACAATTGAAGACCTATACACATAATCAGTTTTGAGGAGACCCATACCTCCTTCAGAACAGGGGATATATTATAGCAATAACCCACATCTGGGTGTGGGTAATGCTGGATTTTCCCACGGTTGGCATAGTTTGGTAACAAGGGCGAAGCCCGAGTGACCAAACAAAGCCAACCATGGGAAAATCCAGCATTACCCACACCCAGAAGTGGGTTATTGCTATTATACAATGACATTATTTAAGAAAAAAAAAAATTAATTTTCTTAAATAATGGCATTGTATAATGCCTCCTTGCTGCCCTTCCACAGCTGTCTAGTATTCTGCGGCAGTTCTGATGTACTGTGCATGCGTATGCCTACGCAGTACATCAGAACTGTGGGCAAAAGCAACGGAGAAAGCAAGATCTCCGTTGCTTTTTACAAACTGTTTTGCTATCTTAAATGGGTTTAACATAGCAAGACAGCTTTAAAAAAAGCAACATTGCTTTTTTTAAAGCTGTCTCGCTATGTTAAACCCATTTAACATAGCGAAACAGTTTGTAAAAAGAAACTGTTTTGCTATGTTAAATGGGTTTAACATAGCAAGACAGCTTTAAAAAAAGCAACGGAGTCGTTGCTTTTTTTAAAGTTGTCTCGCTATGTTAAACCCGTTTAACATAGCGAAACAGTTTGTAAAAAGCAATGGAAAAAGAAAGATCTCCATTGCTTTTTACAAACTGTCTCACTATGTTAAACGAGTTTAAAATAGCGAGACAGCATTAAAAAAAGCAACGGAGAATGTCCGTTGCTTTTTTTAATGCTGTCTCGCTATGTTAAATGAGTTTAACATAGCGAGACAGTGTGAAGCAACAGAGATCTTGCGTTCTCCGTTGCTGTTAAAAAAAAAAGACTTATAGTAATGACAAAAGTCCGGGCGACCGGACCTTTTTCAATTACTATAACTCTGATTTACAACGTGCGTTTTTTGAATATTAATGGGGAGGGTCATTGTATAATGTCTTATTAACCAGTCCAACAGATTCAAAACCTTTTGGGGCCAGTCATTTACAACAAAAATGTAAGTATGGACAGGAATAACAATTTGGATTATTGTTTGGAGTTTGTTTCTAAATGCCAACACTGTCTTTAGCATTACTTTTAGTCTTCTAAAATATTTCATACTAAGTTTTATTCACATTTGTTCATGTTTTATTGTTGATCCTTCATCCATTCCCTAATATTTATTTACTACCTCTTGCTCAAGTTCTTTTATATCACATTCCTGTCCCAGGCTGATGCTTACTTGGTGCTGCAGCTTTCCTACTTTAAAGGTTGCTTTTGCACATTAGCAAGACCAAATGACATTGTTATATCATCTGAAAACGTTTTGACCACTTACACTTGGGCTTTCAGTTCCTCATCTCATGAACTATGCAGTTTTAAATCATTCACAAAAAGAAGATTAGAAGTCTTTATACTTTATTGTTTTCTGGGAGCCAAATTGTAGCTATGATCTAATCCGATAAGTAGATAGCTTAATGGGTTAAGAGCAAGACAAAGATGCAGCATTGACAAACAATCACCCTGGAATATCCGCCTTTGAATTTTTATCCCTAGAATAATAATTTGTACTTTATCATGGCTTAGTTGCAAAGTGGTTTGCCACTGTTTCATTGTCGCTGTAATGTAACTGATCATTGTAGGGTGGATTGTGTACATTTTTAAACACTGTTTTATCCATGAATGTTGAATACTGTTGAATGCTTTTCTGTAGTCTATCCATGTCATGCTTAGATTGTTCCCCCTTTTACAGTTCTCCATTATGACTTTATTAAACAAAAAATGATCCTTTGTTCCATATGACTTTTTTTGCTACCCTTTTGTTCTATTGCCATGATTGAGTGTTCTCCTAAATGACCATAAACTCTGTAGGCATCAATTCCAGTGTATAGTTTATACGTAATTGGAAGGCAAGTTACTGGTCTATAGTTTTTAGGACAGCATGCAGGTTCAATCTTAAGTAGGAATATTGTCTTTCCTGTTGTTAACCAGGTTAGTGCCCATTTGGGTTGCTCATATAAATAGTTTTTACTCATGGCTAAATTTTCATGTAAAGATATTAACACTTTTAGCCAGAAGTTAGGTACTGCATTTGGGCCTGGTGTTTTCCAGTTAGGAGCTTTTCTTAACTTTGTTTCAATCTATCTGGCTGTTACTCCATCCCATTTCATATCCTGTACATTTGAACTTGTTATTCTTTTTTTTACCTCTTCTGTCCATTTTGCATCTTTGTTATATTCCACATGATCTTTTGGTGGTGTTTCAGTTCCTTTTACCTTATTTTCTAGTTTTCTTAAAAACGTTTTTTGGGTCATCAATAAATTGCTTATTTTCTATGTTTTCTTTATATTTATCTGCATATTTTTTAAAGTTTTGCTGTCTATGATGATATTTTTAGTTTATTATTTGCGACAGTGCAAAATAGATGCTGATCTTTTCTGATACTGTGTATTGCTTTTATCATGTCTATCTTTCTGAGTATTTTTGTTTATCTGTTCCCTCTCCTATATTCTTGTAACAGTGGTACTCCTTGTCTTAATTACTTTATAGATTTCTGTATTTGATACTTCCATGATGGCTTTTAATTTCTCCCCTTCTTTTTCCTTTACTGCTGTGTGCTTTTGTGGTAAGACTTTGTTATTAACTTAGCTGCATAATAATATATTATATTTACCGTCTGTTAAATCACATGAATCTCTATGAACAGTCCCAGTTGCTGTATTCCTTTTTGTTTTATCAACCCTCTAACTTTTTGGGGTTTATTGACTTTCTGTAGTCTATTTCTTTCATTGATCTTAATATGTTTGTCCATCTCTATTAAATCAAGCAACTCTGCTCTTAGATCATTTTCTTTTAAACTGAGTGCACATTGATTGTTCTCCATTTCCTGCGGGCATTCTACAAAACGTTTCAGAGCATCTTCCTGTGCCACATTCTCTTCAGTTTCATCCTTTGTTCTTTCATATGGGAACTCACTGGCCTAACACTCCACAACATTGACTGCATCAAAGTTCCCACAGTTTCCTGTTCCTTCCCTTGCTGTGCAACTGAACTTTTGTATTTGTTTCCTGTGGAAGGCTCCAAAGTATCTTCATATGACAACTGATCAGATATTTCCTGCTGCAGCTGCACTGGTTTCTCCTTAATTCAGGGATCCATTACTCTAGCCTGCTGTGATGTTATTAGGGTTAGATTTTCTACACTAAATCCTTCACTTCACAGGTAATGTATAACATTAATTTCTATTTCTTTAACCTCTCCATTACTAATCCTCTTTTCTACTTTGTCTCTTTGTTTTCTTATTTCTCGTATTGTAAAATTTTCCATATCCAGATGCCTTTGCCTGTATTTCTCTTCAGTTGTCTTTGGCGCTGCTCTTTTTGTATTGCTTAGTTTTGCTTTCTCCATTGCATAAATATTGCACCATATTAAATCTCTTTTTCTTTCCCATGCCCATATATCTTATTCAGGTGTCTCCTGTTCATCCTATTTTTCTTTACTTGTGCGACTCATTGTTCTATCATGCTGTGATATAACCTGTGTTAGACTTTCTACACCTAATCCTTCACTTCTCAGGTATTCCATAACTTCAGCTTCTGTTTTTTTTTTAATTTTCATTTTTTAATAACATTTCTTGTTTCCCACCAGGACACAAGTGCTCTTCAGTAATTGCATTCTGCTTGCTGAGCACACTCAAGCAAATCTGCAGTCTGTGGCTACCACTCCACCCATACAGTATAAGAAGGAATCAGTACTGCAAAACTAAACAAGGATATACATTTTGAGCCTCAAAAGCAGGGTCAGTCCACCCAGGCATTCTACTTGTATGTTTTATGAGAGTGAAGCTATTACATTAGCAGTATTTCTTAGTAGTTCTCAGCATGCTAATAAAACTGACTGTTGTAGCCTTGTGTCTCCCCCCAGCTAGTGCAGCAATCTTAACTGTCCAGTAGAAAATATACATTTAATTTAGATCCCTGTGACTAAATTAACCATCAAGCAACCCTCTCAGTTCTTTCTGCCTTAATTTTTATCACTTGGAGGCCCACCTGTTTATTTGCATCTCTATACATTCCCCTTCATTGCTAATGTATCTCCCTACTCTAATCTGTGCACAAACTGATTACTAATCAGCAAGTCAATGTGAAAACACACTCCCAACATTAATAAACTTTGCTGTCTCCTCTCCCCCCCGAGGCCTTCACTGATTTCCACTGATTGCTTCTCTGGTTTCTTTGCATTCCACCTGGTTTACACCCCTTGTGCTATCTCCCTTTCCAATACTAAGTCTATAATAGAATCCTGCTGAGCATGGAGCCATCTTTAAATTTCTAGTCTCCCACCAGGGCACACGTGCTCTTCAGCAATTGCATTCTACTTGCTGGTAAGCCATTAGACCTCAGGAATTTGTTTAAAGTGTTCAGATTTGTAAAGTAATACTTACGTTTTACTCTTGTCTTGGTGGGCTCTGCCCCGCTCCCTCGCTAATGCTCGGGCTCTCTCCACTCCCCTGCCCTGCCCCCTATTCCCTGTCACTCCCCCACCTCTACATTTATTGTAATCACAGCCACACCCACAGCTCACTCTCACATTCCCTCCACCAATCACAGCTCCTCAAGTCATATCACATTATACCACACCAACTTGATTCACACAAAATACTCCTAATCACTCTCATTCCCACTAGGTGTTTTTTACATCACCCACACCACTTACCCATCCACATATAGTGCAACCCTATAATTCCTATTCAGACCCCCCCCCCACCTTGAACCAACTTAAACTTTATAACCATGAATGTCACACAACTAAGTCTAGTCTGTCTTCTCATAATTCTTTATAACACCACAAGTTACTACTCTAGCAATATCCCTAAACTTAGTAGCACAACACTACGTTATGCACGCTCATATACAGACACTGCACATTATAATAATATCTGCTTACAATTGTTCAAGAACTACATAATGGACGAATTCAGAACTAAACGCATATGCTCATTCCTACTCCAAAAAAATGCAATACTTTCTCACACTCCTCACCAAACTCCAACATCTGTATCACCATTTTAACACCAGGCTCACCATAAGTGGAGATATCGACCCCAACCCAGGCCCAAATCCATCCTGTCCAACACAAACTGCTCTATCACAAATGTCAGAACATAACACCTCCACTATCTTCATTCCTGGGCAAATCAACAACAGCAGCAAAACCAACCATCTTTTAATGCTAAATATTAACATTAGAAATATCAAAAATAAAACACCTGAACTCCAGGCCACAGTAGCACACTACTCCCCAGGCATAGTTGCTTTAACAGAAACCTGGCTAAATAAAAATATAGCTAACTCAGAAGTTCTCCCTACTGGCTACAATATCATTAGACAAGACAGACCACTTCGTAAAGGGGGTGGAACTGCCTTACTGTACAAGTTTAACTTAACTGTACATCAATTACCAAACTCCTACCCCTCCCCCAATATTTGGGACATACTTATTTCACAACTTCAACTTCACCCTATAAAGGTAATCACCACAATTGTGATCTATATTCCACCTGGTAATGCACCTGCTAGCCTTGAAAACTTCTTATCCTGGTGTTCTTCTACATACTCACAAGAAACCCTTATTCTGGGGGACTTCAACCTAGATTGGTTCACCTGTATATCAGAACCACCAAGCAATCTAATAAATCTCCATGGCTACCAGCAGTTAGTCCAAATTCCAACTAGATGTGATAAAAAATCTAAAAGGGAATCCATCCTTGACTGGGTCCTAACTAACCACCCCACATTGTACCCCCATGCAGGCAGTCTCCCAGACACCTTAAATGACCACAACATAATATACTTTATACATAGTAGAACAAGCATATGCAAAACTACTAACTATATATCCACTAGAAACACAAATTCTCTCCTAAGGTCCTCAACACTTTACTCTGTAACTGTGACTGGACCCCCCCCCCTAAAAACCCTCACACTTGTTGCTCCATTGCGCAAAATCAAGATTAGAACCTCTACAAACCCCTAGCTCAGTAAAGAAACCAAACAAATCCTCAAGTCCAGAGACACTGCCTGGCTTTACTATAAAAAAACAAAGAAACACAAAGCCTAACTAAGTACCAAGAACTGCGCAACCTTGCAAAAAAATGCATTCGGCTGGACAAAAAATCCTACTACACAACATTACAAACAAAATACCAACACAATCCCCCAAAATTTTAGAAAAATGTAAACCAGCTACTAAAATCCACCCAAAAGGCTACTCCCAAACCAACCACCCCTGACACTAAAGTTCCCATCAAAACACAGTTCAACTCCCACTTTGTGAACTCAATTCTATCCTTAGTATCACAGGACAGTTCCTTCCTCACTATCCCCCCCAACACAAATAACACTAATACAAGCTTTACCCTCAAAACAGTTTCCACCACTTCAATCAAAAGCATGCTCTCCAAACTAAAACCTCATCAACAGCAGCTGACCTACTCCCCAGCTATTTCTTGAAACTCACAGCAGATGCTATTGCTATCCCAGTCTCCACTCTCATAAACAGATCAATTGTTGAAAACTATGTGCCCAAACTCTGGAAAATATCC
Organism: Protopterus annectens; assembly: GCF_019279795.1. Taxonomy (NCBI): domain Eukaryota; kingdom Metazoa; phylum Chordata; order Ceratodontiformes; family Protopteridae; genus Protopterus; species Protopterus annectens. Next base: position 942,982,976 of record NC_056732.1, read on the forward strand.
TATGTTACACCCATACATAAAGGTGGGACCACCACTGAACTTAATAACTACAGACCCATTGCTTTACTCTCCCCCCTGGCCAAAATCCTAGAAAAATGCATCCATACCCAGATGCTAAAATATCTCCTAGATAGCAACATCCTGTCACCTACTTAACATGGTTTCAGACCTGCCCATAGTACCACTACAGCCCTCCTCTGCTTCACAGACACAGTAAACCATCTCAAAAATGAAGGCCTGCAGGTGTCAAAACCTTTTTTGGATATGTCCAAAGCATTTGACACAGTCTCACACCAAATCCTGCTAAACAAACTAAACCAATATCACCTATCAAAATCCACTCTTACCTGGTTCCAGAGCTACTTAAATGACAGGTACCAAGCCGTGAAATGGGAAAATTCTCTCACTCCTCAGCTGCCCATAACTATAGGAGTCCCACAGGGTTCTATCTTAGGACCACTACTATTCACAATCTTCACAAATGACCTTCATACCTCCACACAGCATGCATCTATCATTTAGTATGCAGATGACACTACCTTAATCTGTGCTGCACAAAACATTCCCACCCTCCTGCAAACAACTCAACTAGCATTCTCTGACGTTGACAACTACCTTACCAAAGCCCAACTTATCCTCAATCCAAAGAAAACTCAGCTTATGATTATAACCAGTTCTAACAAAAACACTGATAGCAGTCAATTCATTATCTACTCCACAAATGCTACTCCAATCGCTCCAGTGGCACAGGCTAAGCTATTGGGAATTAACCATAGACTCTCACCTAAAATTTGATAGTCATCTCAACTTAACTATTAAAAAAGTACAGGCCAAACTGGGATCACCCTACCGTATCAAACCATTTCTTACCAACAACACAAGATCAGCCATTGCTCGCTCCCAACTTCTATCCACCCTACTCTATGCAGCTCCCATTCTGACTAATCTCAACAAAACTGAACTAAGCAAAATGGAAGCCTGCTATAACATAATTGCCTGCTTTGCTGCAAATTGCTCATATAGAACTCATCACTGCACTGCTTTGAGACAGCTCCACTGGCTTAAACTGCCCAACCTCCAAACCTACAATCAGCTCTGCTTCTGTCATTCAATCTATTACCTCCCTAATAAGTGTCCTGCCCTCACAAACCTAGTACAACATCACTCAGCCAAAAGGCCTCTTAGATCATCAAGCAAACTACTACTAGAAGTCACCAACAGCTACAATAGCTTTGGAGATGCACTATATAGTAGTTCAGTGGCTAAAAAAATGAAACTCTGTCCACACTAGCATTCAAAACACATCATCCAAAGCCTCCTTTAAAGACCTCATCAGGCAACATCTCAAGCGAAGTTGGCAGTGCCATGATTGCTCCCCAGGCTAGTGAAAGCAGATAAGGTACACATACTAAACCTAGAGTACTTGATAATAGCTTTCAATCTTAGTCACAAACACTGGTTAATCTACAATGTATGTACTGTACCTGTGCACTATGTATGTATTCTACCTATGTTCCAAATTTCAGCTGTATACTACAAATCTATTAATTACGTTTATTTTTAAATTAATATTTTTTTGTTTGTTCTCTCCACTGTAACTGTTGATGTGCTGCATACCACTGTAAAAACATGTCTCCTGTAATTTGTGTGTATACTGATCATGTCTAAATAACTAAATGTATCTGTAATTTTTCTATGTGGAGCTTTTCTCCCTGGGCCTCTGCTGAAAAAGGGCCTTTTCGGCTCTGTCAGACACCCCCGGTTAACAAATGTAAAAGAAATCAAATAAATAATTTCTATTTTACTAATCTTCTGTTCTACATTTCCTCTTTGTGATTTTATGTTTGTATTGTGAAATGTTCCATATCTGCATGCCTTTGCCTATATTTCTCTTCAAATATCTTTGGGACTACTTTTTAGATTAATTTGGCTTTCTCCTTTGCATAAATATTGCACAATATCAGATTTCTCTTTCCCATATCAATATTTTTTGTATTTTTCAAAAATCTCTATTTTGTTCTTTATATTTTTACACTTCATCAGTCACTTCTTTTTCCAAATGACCCAATGTTTCTTGGTTTATATAGTACTTTTCATTAATCTGTTGTATTAATCAACACACATTTTTATTTGAAGCTTCTGACAGTTATTCTCATGCAAGTATTTTTCTTTCTTCTAATTTCTTTCTTAATCTATTTGTATATCTTCTATCTGGAAATTATTGCTTCTTGCATAATAGTAACAATACATAATTTCTTTCTTATCCTCAATAGTCCACTCTATCATCTTTATGTCTCTTTTTTGGCCTATCAGTCTTTGTGATTTTTGTGGACTGCTACTTCCTTCTACAACAGGTGGGTCATCCTCCCCCTGGGCCTAGCCCCCTGGCCTAGCCCCATTGTAGGAATGTGTCTGTCTTGAGAATTCAACACACTCATTTTTTCCCATCCTGGCACCAGTGCATCTACCAGGATTGGACACTTTTTTATCTTGGGTCTTGTACACCAGCTATCCTTTTTATTTGTTAACATAGTTTTGTCCATGATATATACTATAAAAATACATTCTATAAATCAGTTTTGTATTGGTCAGATTTTGTGAAAAACAGGGTCTACCTTGTGAAGGTACTCACCAACACTTGAGGATGAATTCAGTTTCAGCAATACTGTTCTCCTTTCCTTGCTGATTTATCATCTCTCCATTTGGACCCCTGACTTATTTTCTGTTAGTTACCTCTGATCATGTAGTAGACATATTATGCACTTCATGATGAAGAAGTATGACTTTTTTAATATTTAGTTGCCACAATCAGGGCACACTTCTCATTGGGCAAATTATGCTTTTCAAATAACAAAACGCAAAACCACTTTTAGATCAATGTTTATCATCCATTACAAGTAAGGAAATATAACTCAATAGAATAATTCAATAAGTCTTTAGATACTTGGATTGAATGTCTACTCTGTGATGTTGGAGCCTCCATTATGATGGTCTTTGGCCTTTATGTAGCCTACCAGATGTCATGAAAGTACTACAGCCTTCTTCCCTTTTACTACCTTTGATTGTTTTGACTTTCTTATTTTGTCTTGGACATCTCATTACACAGTATCCTTCTCTCATCTTTATTAGCACTTTTTAGCTTGTTTGAGCCATAGTTAGCTGAGCTACAGTTAGCTGACCCACTGTAGGGTTGTTCTGGCTTAATATGGCAGTTGGTCTAACTGTGTGTTTGTGAGCTGTTTATGCTTATGCTGACCCATGCTGTACTGCTATCAGTACACCAGTATTGCCGCGTCATTTCCTTCCTCTTTTATTGACTACTTTCTGTTCTGTTTACCATTCTGGCCCTGTATGTTGTTGGAGATGTCAAGGTTAGTGTGTCTTTTCAGTATTGTGTGGACAGTGGGACAATATCTTTAGGTCAACAAACTGAGTTGGTGGTCCCAGAGTCAAAAATGTGGAGAAGAGTCTGTGTTCCTGTTTGTAAAAGATTGTGACCATCGGCCTCCATTGAACAACCTATGCAATGGTGCTGGCAAGGAAATTTCATGTGATAGCTAAACCTTTGATTCAGGGACAGAAGTACAGATTTTGTCTTGGCTATGTAAGGGTGGGTCACCGATTTCCTTGCACAGGTATTTTAAGAGTCACTGGAGTTTGCCAGTATGATCCACATAGCCCATATAGCCCATAATGTTTTTGGAAAGTTGTAGATCAGTACAAGATCCAAAGTTGCTGTTGTTTTCAGTTTAGTCCCTGTATAGAGTGAGAACTGTGTCCATATTCACAGCTCTTATGTAAATACATTCATCTTGGGAGTAAAACACTGACAAAGATTTGTCATATCTCCCTTCCTGTTTGTTTTTCTTGGGCAGGATTTCAAGGTGTATTAAAGGTTTGTAGACTATATATATATATATGGCTGTAGGGGTTAATTTGTTGTTTGCCAACATTGCTGTCTTTTTTGTTTCAGGTGACTACAAACTCTATTTTTTTCTGCAATGGTTTCTTGCCAACTATAAAGCAGATGGAATGAAAATAAATATCTCCAAATCAGAGATTATGTTTCTCTTCTATCGAGAGCTGATTGCTGTTTTCAGTTGAGAAGGGAGCTTACATGTCTTTATCCTGATTTAGGATAGAATGCATTTTGAGATGCACTCATGGTAAAGTACTGCAGAAGTAGAACTGCAGGGATCATAAACAACTGCAGCCTTGTGTCAAGAGCTGAAACCTTAGGTTGAAGTTCTCAGTTTAAAGGCCATTTATGTCCTACTCCCTCACCCAAGTTCACGGTGTGTGAGTAATGACTGAATGGATATCCAGATATAAACAGTGGAGGTGAGTTTCATTTGCAGATTGGCATGTCTTAGTCTCTGTGATAGTCAGCAGAACATAGAAATCTGTAAGGGTTTTTTTAGAGTGGATCCAAGGCTTACCTATGTTGAGCAGAGTCTATTGAGATGGATTGAGTATTTTCAGAATGTTAACCTGGTAGCCTGTACAAGAGGTGTAGTAAGCAGTCACTGGGAGGAGTCCCCAGACCTATCCAGGATATATTAAGTAAATGTTGTCTTTTAGCTTGCTCGGCGATCCCATAGGATGAGATGGGGTATGTATGTTTGTACGTATGTGTAAATGTAAATATGTATGGAATGACGAATGGAAGAAATTTTAATAAAATTTTCTAATTAATGTATGTCAGGCTTAATTGCAAAACTTTAGTAATTGATACTGTAACGCTGATTTATGTATTGATTTAAATTTGATTACCTGGGTAGTGCAGTGATCACTGTGGAACAAAAACAGTACAGTCTGAGTGGGCCCAATCACAAAACAATGTGGTAGTAGTAGTAGTAAGCAAAGGAAGAAAGCAGGTATTATAAAATCAAAGTAAACAAATGCTTGGTCACATGTGTGATGCAAAATTCCCATGCTTGGCTGTTAAGACTGCTATATTTTTATTAAACATTTGTTTACCAGGAAAGTCCGACTTGGAACTAAGGCAATTTTCAGAGGAGGCCAGAAGAAATGTTCAAGAGCACCTGGAGGAAACCCATGCGAGCACAGGGAGGACATGCAGACTCCGCACAGAAGACACACCAGCCAAGAATCGAACTGGAGAATCTCTTGCTGTGAGGCAACAATGCAACCGCTGCACCGCTGGGCTGTCCTATTCTCAGATTTCTTGTTTTCCTAAAATACAGTGATCTTGGAGTTAAGTAGGAAAGGTGTTAGGGGCATACCCCCTCACTGTGGGTTCACTTGAGTTGCCTTACCTCCATAGATTTGCAGTGAATTTCTTGGCTTATAAGATTGATGTTTGTATGAAATGTTGCTCTTCTGTAATTGCACTTACGAGTGTCTGGTACAAAGTAGCCACATTTTAGGTCATGGAACCATAAAACATTGATAATGTGTGGGCACAAGACCTATACATTGTCAGCAAACCAGGAAATACATCCATAACTTTTTCAAGTTTCTAATAAGAAGCATGAGGATGTTGCTTCCCAACTCCAGAAGTACAATATCACGTGAAAAATATTTATACCATATAAAGAAATGAATGTTTCCTGTAGTTCTGGATTTATGTGAAAAGGGTGAGGAAACATATTTTCTGCTGCTCTAGATATCCACATCAGCCGCATTGAAGAAAGACAGCTGAGCAAACGAGGGTAGATTTACTGTAATGTAGTTGGGTAGCAGTATTTAATAAAACTTTAGACACTGATCTGGCAGTTGGAATCATAACATTATGCTGAATTTCTGGGCTGTGTACAAACTGTGTGTCATAATTACTTGAACACACCTCAAAATATATTTTCTAAGTAAAATATGTAATGATGGACTTTGTAGTGCATGACATTTTGAGTAATTTATCTACATATTTTAAGATTTAAGTTTCATTTGTATTTGTACCTTATGTTTCAGTTCTCTATCAGTAACAATTACTCTAATGTAATTGGATGTTTTGGTGGCTTGCACATTTTTGCTTCAGAATGACATGACGTATTTGTACCATGCCACAAGGTTACACAAATGTCTGAGGCAGTCAAGAACAGTTGGTTACTGTAACTAAGGTTGGAAAGACATTCTGTAGAGCAACAGCTTCTACTTCTTGCAATTGTATTCACAGTCTAACTAAATGTGACCTAAAGTCTTGAATTTATTCCCAGAGTATGACAATAACTTTCATGTAGACTTTGCATACTTCACTGTTTAGGTTGAGTGATTTTAAAGTTGTTTCTGCTGTTATGATGCACTCTGCATCAGTATCTAACTGACGTACAGCAGCTTTGCCTTTAATCCATGACTTTTCTGACTTGTAATTACACTACCTATCATTAGTGGCTTTGCCTGAATGTACACTGCCCGTCTGCTAGTTACTGCAGACCCTGTAGTTGTGTGAAACATGCACTAAATTAGCTGAACCCATTATTTTTCTTTTCTATTACAGCATGTGTTCATGGGCTCATAGGTGTGTGCTAGGCTAATGGCCCTGGGGCCTGTGTAAGCCTAGCCAATAAGAATCCCTAGTATCATGTCAACAGATGATGGTTCCCATTGCCTGTATCTAGCAGGGAAGCTGAGGTGATCCCCGGGGTGAATTTTCTATTACTCATCCACTCGTCAAGATTTTTTTGTACAGGGCCAGACAGGAACTCTGCTTGATGTGGATGGGAGTCTGTTCCAGAGCATGGACAGTCTCTGGGTAAGGAACCTATCCTTCCAGCATGTTCTATTTAATGTGGTAACAAGATTGAGATCCCTGAAGGGTGTGGCATGGCAGGATTGTTTTTTTTTTTTTTTAAGATGTAGCATGTCTGGCAGCTCTGGGTCAGATATGGCTTTGTAGGTTAAGCACAGATCGCCTCTAAGGAGGCGATATGAGACTGAGTATAGCTGGTGTTTTTTTGAGTCCATCAGTATAGGGCATGTGTTTAAGGCCTAGAATCCTCTTGGTGAGGTATTTTTGTGGCCTTTCCAGCTGTTGCAGGTGTCTAATGAGGTACATTCCAAAAGGGACATTGTATTCTATATTAAGTCTAACAGGTAGAGAGGAACGATGACCTCTTTCTTCCTAGATGAGAAACCCTTTGTGATGAGATGTGCCACATAAAAGGATTTTCTAACCACAGTGGCAATGTTGTTGTCAAAGGAGAGGCTGTTATCAACTTGTGTTCCCAGATCTCGTATTACACCTTCTGAGTTAAGTGGAACACCATCAACCATCAATGTGGTAGTTCATGGGTACAGAGTTTCTCCCACAGGGAATAACGATGCATTTTTTGGCATTTAGTTTAAGGCCATGGTTCAGGCACCAATCATTGGTGTCAGTGAGACCCCTTTGTAGGATGTCTACATCAATTGAGGATTCTATACTAGCTTCCAGTTTGCAATCATCTGCATACCTGGTCAGCCAGAGTCCTTTTGTGTTGGCTTGAACTTCTGAGAAGTAGATCCTGTGTCACATTTCAAAAATGTTATTTTTAATAAGATGTTTAAAAAAATGGAAAAAAAAAATTTCAGCTTTACAATGTCCTTGTTGTTTCTAAAACACTACTATCTTTATGAGGGACTTTTGGCACCAGTCATTCGCCTGTGTTAAACCCACTTGCAAGATTTTTGTGTCTGCCGGGAATCTATAATTCCTCCCAATTTACAGTCATCTTCAAACTTGTTAAGCTAGAGGCCCTTATTGTTAGCCTTGACTTTCAAAAAGTAGATGCCAAACAGGAGTGGGCCTAGCTCAGAGCCCTGGTGTACTTCACTGGTTACCTGTCTCTTGTTGGAGGTGATCTCACCAGTCTTGACTTCTTGGGTCCTGTCTATGAGCTGGCCAGCAATCCGATGAGTTATGTAGGCATTTACACCTAGCTTTGAGAGCTTGTCAACAATTCATGAGTGGGGTATTATATCAAATTCCTTAGCCAGGTCAAGATAAACCGTATGTACTGTTTTACCCTTGTCCACTGCCATGGTGACCCTCAGAGAAGTCTATCAGGTTAAGTAGGTGTAAACTTACCTTAACAAAGCTAAATAATGTTGAGTCCACTGTCAGTAGGTTGCCAGTGTCCTAATTTGTAATTTCTATGATAATTCCTTCTGTGGCTTTGCATATGAGGCTTGTTAGACTGATGAGTCTATAGCTCCCTGGTTTGGTTGATAATCCAACCTTGAGGAGGGGAATGACTGTTGCAGTCCTCAATTTAGCTGGAATGAAGCCTGTTTTGAGGCTATAGTTCAAGAGTACCTCAAGTGGTCCTGATAGGCCATGTTTTAGACTGTTCAAGAGGCAATCGGGGATGTTGTCAGGACCCATGGAGGCAGTGTTCTTGGCTTTAGTGAGTGCTGCCAGCACCTGGTCCCTACTGATAGATGGGGGAAGTATGGAGCTTGGCCGGACTGAGTTGGGAGTGAAGTTTGAGCTGAATTTATCAGCCAGTAGATTTGCTACATCACCCTTATTTATGTAGGTGGTACTATTTAGCACCAGTTCAGCACACTGCTGTGTGTTACCTCTAAGGCTCCAAACATATCTGAAGAAAGCATTTTGATTGTCCTTAGCCTGCAAGGCTATCCTGACCTCATAGTTGACCTTGTTGGATTTAATTAGACCTCTTAGTTTCTTGGTTAGTTGTGTAATTGAGCACTTGTCTTTAAGGGAGTAGCTTTTCATGATTTTGACTATTAGTTTTGTTCTTTCATTATATCCCTGGTTTAGGTGAGGATTCAACCAGTGCAGTTTGTTTTTAGTGTTTGTTTTGGTTTATTTCTGGTAAGTAAGGCAACTTCTATGCAGCCATTCACATGTTTGCATAGTGACTCTGTGAATAATTCTGGGTAAGTAGCTGTGGTCTCAGGGTTGGGAGGAGCCTTGCATTTTGACAGACTGTCACTTAATATGATGTAGTTTGCCTTTGAGTAATTTCTAACTGTTACTGGTTTAGTCTGATTTCCTGGGTTGTTTGACTTCAAATGAGATAGCTTTGTGATCTGACCTCTCTAGTCAGGACATGATATGGGGGGTGCTTCTCCCTCCCATGTTGGTGAGTACTAGCTCCAGTATGTTTGATCCCTGGTTGGAACATGCGCTATCTGTTCCAGGATGTTTATGCTCATAAAGCTGAGGAAATATTGTGCCTGTGAGTTTGAGGCAGTGTACATTTCCCAGTCTACAGAGGATTAGTTAAATTCACCCTTGGGTAGGGTGTTTGGTTGGATGATGAGCACCTCTAGTAGGTTTAGTTAAGAGTCTTGAGACTCTAAGGGCATAGATGGTGACCTGTAGCTAGCCACAATATGGTGAGGGATCTTACCTGTGGTGACATGTATTTGGATGAGCTCCATGCTATTGTTCTGGTTATCCAACCTGAAGGTATGTTTGTTGTTGCATGTATATCAAAACACCTCCAGCTATGGACCCAGTCTGTGCTGCTATTGTTGGTATTTATACATGGAAGGCAATGTAGCCTTGTACTTCTAGAGTACTTTTCTATGGCTTTAAACCAAATCTTGGTCACAGCACACATGTCTACTTTGTCCAGAGTGAGGAGGGCTTAAAGGCTGCTAGCATTGAGCAGTAACACCCTACAGTTGCTTGGAGACTTTTTCACTGTGCTGATGGTGTTGTCTGTTTGGTATTGCCTAAAAAAGCTTTAAGGGATGGATAAAGTTTAACCAAGCTGTGGTCTTTAGTGATTGCTGAGGAGCAGTGTTGCCATTAGATGGCTTTGGAGATCTTCGAGATTTGAGAAGGTTTCTTTTAAGCACCTCAGCATAAGACAATCTGTGGGTCTGGTAAATGATATGCTTGAGGGATGCACTAGTAGTCTGAGTAATCCTGACAACCTCATCTGTATGTCAGAATTTTGCTTCCAAGGAAATTGTGTATTTATATCTCTCGTATACTGTGTTATTTTCTTTAAGGAGTAACTGGTTGTCTGAGAATATGAGACAACTGCTGTATTGCCTAAGGATGCCCAAATCTATCAAGATGGCCACAGCAACATTTGGAAATTGCATGTCCATGTTGTCTGGTCCTGTAATAGGATTGGCTGTTTACAATTAAGGATGGGGTTTTAACAGGGGTCACCTGTGGTAGTTTCTGGGGTGAAGGGCAGGATGTCATGTAATATTTGGTATGATATCCCTCCTCTGGGCTAATGAACAAGGAGACTCAATCCTCACCACTGCAACTGGTGGGGAATGCTCAGTATGAGAACATAGACACACACAGTATTTTCAGATGCAGCCCTCTGCACCAAGTACAGTTTCCCTTAAGAGTATACAGGGAATGCACAGTCAAGTCCTAGGGTTGGACTTTCTGTTCAGGCTCCAAATAAAACTCCCCACTGACTACTATAGAGTGGAGTCCTTAGCTAGATGTTCCAAGCCAAGTCCTCCACCACCTTCTCTGTGAAATCAGTGCTCACAGTCTCCCTGGTCAAAGTAGCTGTCACACACACACACACACACACACACACACACACACACACACACTTGGGAAAGGCTAGCACAGCTTACCCATTCTGACACCTCCACTCAGACTATAAGGTAGATTTACTGCCATCAGAACACCTGAAGCCAGTTACTTTAAGGCTCTTACAAGGGTACCCAATTACACTTAGTAAAATTAATACTTATACAAATGGTAGTGTTTAACCAAGCAGCAAGCTTTCAGGACCGTGGAGCCATAGTGACAATAAATGCAAGTACTTTCAAAGGTTAAATATTTTTCTAAAAGTCCAGGCACAATGAAAGGTTTAGATACTTTTAATAATAAATAGAAAGAAATATGAAAATACTGACTATCTGTTTACAATAAACACCAACATTTCAATCACAGCAAATATAAAAAGCAACACAGATGGAAAGGCTAGGACAGATGTAGAAAAAACAACATTTAGTTAGTTTCACTATTTTTTCCTAGCTGACTGAAGAATTAATGTTCCCTAGTTACTTACTAAAGTAGGCAAGATGAAGTGGATGAGTGTTTTACAGAGTGCATTTGTCACATGTCCCACTAATATTCAAATACAATTTCAGTGCTGGCTACAGAATGACATCACATCTGGCCTCCTGACATTGTGGTTGCCACACTACCCCCCTCAGAAGAAACTGAGCCAGAATCTGGCACAGATGTGTCACAATATATGCATAGAACTTTAGCTAAGGTTTATTACAACATCTGGAAACTGTAAAGCAATTCCAACACTTCCACTCTTCCTACAGACACTAACAAGCCATTCTCTGGCTTCATTTAGACCTGTGAGATAAAATATTTATGGCCTAAACCAAGTCATTTAATTTCAGGTTATTTTCCTTAAGGTTAACTGAGCTGAGCGTAACCCTTCCCTTCCAGTATCCTCTGTTAAATATACACATTTCATCAGTTACAACAATACAGTCTGACATGCATGTATATTTCTTTTCTATCCAGCAGGACCCACTGTTGATACGTTTTTAACAAAAGCAGCTTTACAAATACACAGGCATCTGATCAAGTCAGTTTGAGATTTAGATAACATATAATTCTTTATAACACTTCAGCTAGCTATGCTGGCATAGGTTTCACATGCACTGCCCTACTTTGCCTGGCACAGCTGACACAAGCTCACATCATCACACTTGGATATTGCAGTGCTATTTGATGTGAAAGCTAGCTGCTGTAAGATTATTTCTGCACAATGCCATACTGTTTAATAGGTTTTGGATCTAATCCTAACTTCATAGATAAATTCTACTGTCTAGGCATTTGCTATTATATAGGGCACTGCTACCGACCATGGCCCATCTTCATGGCTCCTATGCCCTCTAGCCAGTAAATAATCATACTTTGAGTTTCCAGTGGTGCTCTTCAACTCAGAGGGACCAGGAAAACACCTTCTGCCACAAGATGTCTGATCCTAGAATTTCTTATTGTACAAATACAGCAAAAATAGCTCTCAAGTGAAGAATAAACAGCAATTACCAAATAACTAGGTCTTGGCTAATTCGCCCTTCTGCAGAAAAACTTGTAGCACACAGACTAGAAAACCCAACAAACACAAAGATTACTATTTTGCCAGAAAATTAAACAAATGCTTTAAAAATGCTCAAAAACAGTAATGATCATTGTATAAAGCAAATACAAATAGAGTTAATTAAGAAAATATTATTATCTTAGCTTGGATGGCTCTGGATACAGTTGAAACACTGGAAAAGAGTTGTAGATATCTCTGTAAGTGAACAAAGAGCCTTGCAGCTTGCCTGATTTATAGCAAAGAGAAAAAGCTTGTAAACTGATGCCTGTGCCCTCTAGCCAGTAAGCAACCACACTTTCAGCTTCCTCCACTGCCTCCAAACTCATTGAGTCCAGGTAAACACCTTCTGCTGCACGATGTCTGACCCTAGTAGCTGTTAATGTAAAAACACAGCAAAAACAGCTGTCAAGTTCAGATAAAATAGCTAGCAATGCTTCTCAACTTTGAGAAATCAGGTGAACACCTTCTGGCACAAGATGTCTGATCCTGGAATCTGAAAAAGCAGCTCTGAAGTTAAGATTAAACAATAACCAACTACAAAACAACTGAATCCCCGGCTAAATCACCTTCTGTAAAGAGAATTGGAGGGACACAGACTAGAAAAGACAACAAACAGAGAACTGCTTTTTTTGCCAAAACAATTAAATAAATGCTTTAAAAATCCTTAAAAACAGTAGTGATCACTGTATAAAGCAATTACAAGTGCAGTTAATCAAGAAAATGTTCTTATGGCTCTGGATGCAGTTGAAACACTGGACAAGCATTACAGAGTTCCCTGTGCCTTTTCACGTTTGTTCTGAACCATAATGAATGCCTTGTGATTACCTGCTTTTTCATCTTTATTTTATTTTAAACAGGTGTAGGCTTACTTTTTAACACTTCCTTACTTACAGCTCTTTTTAGTGCACTACCTGTGCATCAGGCACAGGGGATGGTGCATAGCTCTGAGATGCCATGGGGCGAAGCAGTTGCTTTTGACAACAGATATGCTGAATTGGGTGAGCTATATTTACATCTCATCATTAACATCGGTAGGTGGTATCAGTTACTGCTTCTGTTCACAAGAAGGATTGGTAGGATATTCATGTCCCTCCAAAATAGGAGGGCACTCTGCAGATAATAATCATGCTGGGCACCTGATTTTTTTATCCTCACTGTGTTAAATGTTGATAGTGTTTTTCAAGAATCTGACACCATCTTTTCTAATGTAAGGTACTTTATGTAACCTCAGTTAAGTGAATTGTTGTGTACAAAGTCAAAGACGGGGATGTTTGCTGTTGCCAGGATTGCATGTTGTGTCTAAATAGAGTGATTTATGCAAGTACAGCATTGTTTTGTGTAGTAAGTTAGCAAAGAGAATGGCAGAGGGAAAGTGTGACATATGATGAGAAAAGCATGGGAAAATGTATGATTGTGTGTGTGTGAGAGAGAGAGAGTATGTGAGTGTGTATGTGCACGTATGCATTTTTGGAAAATGAGAGAGCTAATAAAAGGCCTTGGTATTAAGGATGTCAATCATCTTCGATCTGTATGGATATGATGTCTGAAATATAAATGCATAGCAGATTATGGCATCAAAGTCATGGTTACTGATTTATCCCCTATCCACAAGTTTGAAATGTGATGCATATACAGAACATGGAAGAAAATGGGAAAGGAGTTCTTGTAATCTCATATCAAGTACATTTGTATGAAACTTCTGTGGCCATCAAATGTCATTCTACCTTTGTGGCATACAGCAGCATTTCAGTTGAAATGGTTGGTGGAAACAGTTCAGTTTCATACACTAGTGCTTGAAGGGTCGTATACTTTATCCTGTCAAATATCATGTTGACGTAACCAGCACTGACAGAAGTCTTCCTTCAACAGGAATCAAAAGTTTTAATTTTGCAAACTGTCTAATGTCAAATTCTGTAGATATTTTCATTTTTTCAGTGTGCAAATAAGACTTTTTCAAAGAAAATGATTTTTAAATCACAGAGCAATATAATTAAGTGGCGGTATTCTGTTTAGGATAGTGGTGATAAATAAGATATTCTAAATGCACAACAAATAGATGATGTGTAGCATTCTCTGTTGACACATGCAGTATGTTTTTTTTGTGAAATATTGTGTAAAACCAACACTATAATTATTTTAAAGAAGATCACATATATATATATATATATATATATATATGTATTTTTTTTTTTATTTGATTAGATTGTAAAACGATCTCTTGGAGGTTTTAATATCTGGATGCATGAACAGTGTGTTCTGTTAGCTTAGCTTTCAATAAGTTGCTACCAAATCTGTTATGTCCTTGCTACTCTCTCTTTTTTTCTACCTATGACTGTCAATCTTTGTTGTTACCTATGTGTGTCTAGCCTTTGTTATTACCTGTGACAGCCTGCCTGCTTTTCATCCAAGCAGAGCATTGTTTTGTGAAGCAAGTTAGCACAGAGAGAGAGAGAGAAATTGGAGAGACACGAAGTATGGTAAGAAAAATGTATGAATATTGTATAAAACTAAGTATTATTCCATGTATATAAATAAAAAATATATATTTATGTATATATATATATATATATATTTATATATATATATATATATATATATATATATATATATATATATATATATATATATATATATATATATATATATATATATATATATATATATTATATATATATATATATATATATATATATATATATATATATATATATATATATATATATATATATATATATATATATATATATATATATATATACACACGCACACAGGTTTACTATCAAAAAACTGAAACTGAAAAAAAAGAAACGTATGGAACATCGAATGTAAACCAGAAATTCATGCATACTAATTAGACATAAATGCTGAATCTGTTGAACAAATTCAGCAGATTCAACATTTATGTTGAATATCGAATGTGACATCAGTGTAGGTGCAAACGTAAGTTAAACTCCTTCATTGGCATTCACGTTCTAGCAGGGGGGCAAACCCCCCTGCACCACCCACACAACCCTGCAAACCATATATTCCGACTCCGAGTTTACACAATAGTGAGGGAAGGGAGACATTTCCCAATCCGCACTATACCGCGATCTCTACGCATAACATAGAGTACATATCAGCGAATGCACAGTTGCATTTGCTAATATGTACTCTTCCTCTCCCAACGTTCAGCAACATGGAAATTGGACAACTGCCATTCGTCATTTCCATGCCGCCGAACCTCCCTTCAACTTTTTAGTAGTAAACTATATATATATATATATATATTTTTTTTAATATATAGTTTGATTAGATTGTAAAAGGATCTATGAATGTATAATCTACTGGATGCATAAGCAGTACTTTATTTATATAAACCAGTGAATGCATATCCAGTACTTTTACCTGTTTAATCACATATTTGTTTTTGTCTCTCTGATTCCTATATTTGTATTATTTTTTTTTTTCTTTCAGTCTTATTCCTTGTGACTATCACTCTCTCCCACTTTCTTTGTCTTGAGATGTTCTACTCTTTCAATATGATTATTTGAGGAGTGTTCAGTTGAAGCTATATTTGTTAGAGGTCTAGTATTCTCAACATAGTGAACTTCTACATCAAAGATGTCTGAAAGGATGATGCACACTCCTTTTCCAGCTGCAGATGTAATAAACAATTAATGGTGATACAGAGGACACAGATTCCTCACTGTGGACATGAAATGCACATGTTCCATTAAACAGTATTTATAGTGTGGATTTTACAAGTGTATTTTTTGCAACAGTGATTCTGATGAGTACAATTACAATGTGTACAATTGAAAAAAATGCAGTACATTGTCCCTAAGTGAGGCAGTTTGCCTCTTTTGTCTATGTAGATGCCTGTGTAGCAATGCGACCATCATAGTTAGTACTGTCAGACTTTAGGTATTATTCAAACTGCAGAGACTTTTAATTTATTTAACAATAGCGAACAGTCATAAAGGGTCGTAAAGGCTTCTATTACAGAAATGACTCAATAAAAGTCAAAAATAGTTATCCATGTGATGTACGTGTAATGGAAGCACACAGTTCACATGTAAAACATGAGCAGCAGGATTCATAAATGGCCTCCATACTGTAAACAAGAAGCAGCAAGGAAGCCATTATATCCATAGTATAAAAAGAGTGTAACTCATAAGCAGAAATGAGCACTGGTCAGTAGTCACTAAGTGGACCAAAAGGGACAGGTGTACCACATGGGAGCTGCAGCTCAGGTCAATGGTGATATCAGCTATGCAATTTGCAGTATGACTGTTTCTAATATGGGGGTAGAGATAGAGGATAGGTATGGCACACAGGCAACTGTTGCATCATCCTGATATATGGTGGCATGAGTGCCAGGGATGCTGCATGACTTATTTCAGTAGCAGACAGCAAGGTAGCCATATGCCACTGAATATATGTCATTCTGGGGAATATATTAGGGATTCAAAGAAAGACAGATTGTATACCCTATGGCTAAATGACACCATGGACAGCAAGGACTTAAAATACTAAGTCAGAATCATGCAGTAGATGCATCTTGTATACTTAAAATGTCTAATGCATATCAAACCAGGATAAAGCATAATGTATGAGTGCACAACAGATACAACCTGCACACAAATACATTGGAAACATGTAATCATGGACATCAGGACAAGGGTACAGTACAGTAAACTTCCAGTGTTGCAGCAGGACAGACAGTATTCCTGTTGGATATATGTACCTATGGACAACTTGCAAGGATACCGTACAGTGCAGGGGTGCACAGCACATTCAGACTATGGGTCCAGTGGATGTATACAGCAGGTTCAGGGTGCATGTCTAGTCGATATTAAGAGAGGATTTAATCTGTGTCTTCACTGGTGGCATGGCACTGTGGTATTAGGGCAGCAGCATAACACTTTACAGGTGCACAATGTAGACAGCTTGTGTACTTCACCTTGTGCACAGCTTTGTTCCTTGGGGCATGCAGATGTACTGTACCACACTATGCTGGAAGATACTATAAAGCATGTTTAAGCTTGCTGTCCTACATACGTGCACCCCCACCTACACACCCACCCACCTCCTACACACAGGAATGAACATATGCAAACACTCGCGTGTGTGTGTGTGTGTGTGTGTGTGTGCATGAATGTATGAATGCTTCTTAATACCACCATGTAATGCTCTGAGAGTTTCATTTGAAAGCAGTTCACCACA
This sequence comes from Protopterus annectens, assembly GCF_019279795.1. Classification (NCBI taxonomy): domain Eukaryota; kingdom Metazoa; phylum Chordata; order Ceratodontiformes; family Protopteridae; genus Protopterus; species Protopterus annectens. The sequence continues at coordinate 943,000,210 of NC_056732.1, forward strand.
ACATACAGAATAGTGCTATCTGCTATGTAGGAGAGGTATGCAGAACTCAGAGACATTATTGACTTGAACACGATTCACTACCCATTTTTGCATGACTTTTAACATGTGCATATGCCATTATAATGGTACACTCGATGGTGATCACTGTCCTTGTACATTACCCAGCCCCAATAGGCTGTGCATAAGAGCCTTAGGATGCAAAAAGGAACATCATCAAAGCAGGTCTGTATTGCAGCAACTGCAGTGGGCTATTCAAGGAGTTTTTATTTTCCTTTTTATTTCTGTCTGTTAGTTGTATGGTGCATATGGGTTTTTACCCATGTGAATATGTGCTTCATGCATGTTTTTACGGTCAGTCTTCCTGTGTGTGTGACTGTACCCACATTGCTTTAGAAATCAGCTTCTTCTGTGTGTGAGATGCTTACAGTAAAAGAATGGTAGCAACATCAGCCCTGAGATAGGCAACACAGTGCCTTCTGTTTGCCAGGTCATCCAGTGTAACTGCAGTACAATTATTGCCAGAAGTCAGGCATTTATGACGAGGTACTAATAATATAATGTGTTTTAAAAAATAGCTAGGTAAATATATTTTGTGATTTTAATAGTTTTTTTATTTTGATTTTCTGGCTATTTACACAATAAAGTATTATATCAGTTTATATATTCATATATACGGTAGTGGATGTTTTGATTGAATCACATTTGCTGAATCATAATTGACTGAACAAAAATGACAGAAACTCATTTGACTGAAATCCCATTTAAATGAATCATGAATTGAAATTTGCAAAGTAAAGAATCAGTAATTCATTGTGTGTTTTTCCCTTTTCTCAACTGTTGTGTATTCGTGGAGTTAGAAAAAAAGTGTGTGGTTTTCTGTTTTCTTCACTGTTATGCAACCGTGGAGTTAGTGTGTGTGTGTGTGTGTGTGTGTGTGTGTGTATATATATATATATATATATATATATATATATATATATATATTTATTTATATGGGATCCGGACACATGCTCGACTAGCATATGTCTGAATCACAAAACATCGAACACACATACACAAAAGTGCTTAACATTGACAAGCGCTTCCCTGTATGTGTGCCTATTTCGTAGATCGGACTACAGTGCGGGTAAGAAAAAATTCCCTTTTCCCCACTGTAGTGTGATCTTGGAGTGAGAATAATAAAGTAGGGGGGGTGCAGGGATTTTTTTTTTGAACTACACATACACGGAAGCACTTTTCGATGTTAAGCGCTTTCGTCTATGTGTGTTCGATGTTTTGTGATTCAGACATATGCTAGTCGAGCATGTGTCCTAGACC